>NC_135422.1:13636639-13731639 GCF_051991245.1 Festucalex cinctus | reverse complement strand
ATGTCACTATATCGATTATAAAATGATCTCATTCTCATCCGAAAAGGTTGGGGGGAAAAAAAACTTTGGTGAAATTATAGCTGTTATGCAAACTGGATGTATGTCCAATTGTCAGTTCAGTTCACACATGACTTCATTTGATTGACTACTTTAACAACGTCATGCTAAAGTTTTTCTTGATTTTTTTTTGTTTTTTTTTGTTTTTGTTTAAGCCTTCAATGCAGTAGAATATCAGTCTCTATTAAGGCGCTGCAAACTTTTGGTTTTGGCCATAACATCATGTGTTACGCTATCGAAACGTTTTATAAAGGTATGACAGTTGTGTTACATTGTATCCAAGAGTTTTTGTATGTTGAGAAAATGTGGCTTTGTTTAAAAAAAACAAAAAACAAAACACGGGATCAGAACTTCCAAAACCAATCGCACATCTGTGAAAGTACCAACACTGGGGCTAACCCACCTCCAGTCCAGTTACACCGACAGACAAACAAATGTTCAAATGCTTCTGGATTATAATTAAATTTAAAAATGTATAAACAGTATGATATTTTCATTTAATAAATGATATATTGGTGTCAAAGTCTGTAAGAAGGCCAAAGAACAATTTAACTTTTCCCCCAGATTGAGAGAGAAAAAAAAAATATTTTGAACCTATGACTTCAAAGTGATTTACCAGTTCTTAGGAGAGTTCTTTTGTTAAAGATTGATCATTTTCTTCATTTTCTAAACTTGGTTTGGCAAAATAAGCACCACCATCATTTGGGAAAAAAAAAAAAGGAGGGGAGCATTAATGGATACTTATTCAGAGGTTTTTAAACAATATTTGTCAAGGAAATTAACGCCCCCAAACAAACACATTTATTTATTTATTTTTAGTTTTATTTTCCTTTGTATTTTGAATAAACGAACTGGAATAACCATGACTTTTTATACAACATTTCAGCGTACAAATGACGGTCATTACAAATGACGGTCATTACGATACCGAGTACGAGACGTCAACAATTGTGCAGCTTTTTTACGCCTGGTTTACTGCACGTCATAAAAGAGCAACGAATAATCACAAACCGACCTTCATTTGTGCAAATTGACCAAGCGTGATGTAACATCAGCACTATAATCTAAAAAGAAACCATGATATTGAAATACTGTATGCAAAAGTGTGTTTGTTTTTTTTTTAAACCGAGTTACGGAATCGTCGCGTCACGTTTCTACGCAACACCGGACCAACGTATCCGCCATTACGGCTCATAGCGTAGCCGAGGGCAGAAGGTGAAACTGGACCACATTATGGCAGCTGTCAAACTGGACCAACATGGCCGCCATGACGGGTCATTTGTAAACGGGCAAGCAGTGAAACTGGATCATCGTGGGCTCCAGGTGGAGGAGTGGAACCGTCACTTGCCTTCGGCGCAGGTTGACGTGGGTTCACTTCTCCGACTGGGAGACCATGTGTGGCTTACCTGATGTAAGCTTGTGTGAGTGATTAGAAACTGTATCAACGTGTCTGCCATTATGGCTCATCAGTGTGGATCAGCAGCGGTGGTTGCCAACTATAATGATAGTAATACATTATTTGATTAAACACATTTGTTTAATGAACGGTACCACTTTAAAACTCAACTTTTTGTTTATTAAAAGATGTTTAGGAAATGACAGTACGAACTGGAGGCGAATATGCTAATTACTATATGGTGACATGTTTCCGGTGATTGACGAGACAGAATCAGTACGCAAATGTGATCATTACTATAATGTGACATGTTTCAGAAGAATGACGACATGAATATAGACGTTTAAGTTGAATATATTGTCACTTAAGTTGCTAAAAAGCCAAAGAGGCTAACGGTGCGTTAGCAGCTAGCACCCAAGCCACCAGCTAACTGTCGCTTCAAACTTATTAAAGTCGTTTCTAATTTTGCTTTCTGTCAACAAAATTAAGACAATGCCATCCTTTAACGGGGGCTTAATGGCGTGTTTTGGCGCACTGGCAGCCCAGTGTTTCGGTTGGAGCTATAATCCGACAAAATTCAAATGGGAAATCTTTACACCTAAAGGTTGGATGACATAACAAAGAGCTTTGATGGCTTTTAAGAAGTTTCTCGGGCGCTGCCTGTCCTACCACGTCTGTGGGTGGGCGTCCCACGCCTCGCAAGCAAGTCCAGCAGGAGATCCTAACACTCCACAGGGTCGAGGTGGAGGAACCTTGATGACAGCTGGTGAGTACCACAGCAGGTATGAGTCCACTGACATATTATAATTTGTACTACAAGTAGGGCCTACCCATTTATAATGCATGTACTGTACAATATTTTCCTACAGCTCGTGTTTTGGAACTTAGAAGTACTTTGAGTGGGAATTTATAATGTACGGGTTCATATTTCTGATTTTAATACAGCTGGCGTGGGATCAATTCTTGTTGACATATTGGATACAAATCTGTATTCTATGTGTGCCATTGGTAGTGAAGTAGGAAAATCAAATCCAGCTTTTCTTTTGGATCACATGATTAGTGATAATGTAGTAGTTCACATACCTGTGTGGGCTCAATCCCATTGGCATTACATTTATTTAGTTTTTAAATATAGCTAGTGTGTATATTACATGTGCATGGAATTGATAATGTAGTGGATCTCAGAATTTTCTGGAGTGTTAGGGCGTAGTGAAATTAATTGGCAAATTTCAACACACTATTGTTGATCTTATCATTTTTTTTGTCAAATAACTGGAACATTCAGCAACAAATAATAAAACTCACTTTATTCATCCCAAAATCAATGTTTAAAAAGTTAGTGAGGGATACTGATACTGTCTTAAGGCTGTTATGAACCTTTTATTCACTATATCCTATGATGTAATATATTTCATAAAAAATTAGGGATGGGCGAGTACCGATACCAGGTATCGGTATCGGACCGATACCAGCCTTTTTTCAAGTACTCGTGACGCGACTGATGGCAGAGGGGGAAGAGATTAAGTGAGTCCTCCTTGCGTGTAACTGGCGCTAGCTTGGCAGCAGTTTTTCACCAAAACTTCAGCGGTTTGGAAATACTTCAAAATTGTGAACCTTAAACTAAAAGAGCATTTTTGTGTTTTATTTTGAGTGTTAAGACTATTGAAGATTGACTGTGCTGTTTTTTTTTGTCAAAATTAAAGGAAATATATTTGTTTAAAAATATCTTTTGGTGATTTTTTTTTTTATTTGTCAAAATGTACTACTGGTATCGGTGAGTACTGAGGGTCTGAGTATCGGTATCGGTATCGGTCTGAAAAAAAAAGTGGTATCGAACATCCCTATAAAAAAAATCATTCAAATGCCCCTGTAAAAGTAAATTCAAACTGACATTGTAATGTAGCAGAATACAAATATTATAATAATCGCAATGGCTGCGACCTCTGCTTCATTTTAATCTGTTGGAAGGCTTGATTTTTTTTTTTTTTTTTTACATATTTAGTAAATGTATATTTTATTAGTGCCTGGATAAGTTGAGGGCTTAAATGCAGTCCACATAGTCACATAATCATTGCTTCATGAAACAAGAAAAGTTGAAGTGAAGTAGAAATATAGATTTCCTTTAAAAAGAGTTGTGACTTACTGATTTGATTTTTGTTTGGCAGAATTTGAAGTTGTCGAAGTGGATGATTAAGTTAAAAACTACATTTTCATGTCTTTCCTATTAAGTCACTTATAAGACTAAAACATTTCTATATAATAAATCGGTTAGTTTACTGTAATACTGATTTATTTATTTATTGCTTGTGTTAAAAAAAATACATGGGAAGAAGAACTTGGGAAACAACTTTGATATTGCCATCACAATATTGAAGGGTGGGGGGTGGGAGATTGCAATATGATTATTTTTTTCCTATAGCTGAGCCATAGTATAGTCTTTCATGTAACTACTAGAATGGACTCTATTCTGGTATAAAAAGTGGCATTTTCATGAATTGTATTAAATCTTATGAGTATATCCAAGGCTGGACTGGCCATCTGGCACACAGGGCAGATGCCCGGTGGGCCTCTTTTGGGGCCAAATATAGATAGGAATCTGAAACATCAATAAACATCAGTGGCAGAACTACATGTTAGGCAAAGGGCTGAGCGAAAATCCAAAAAAGCCAAGCCAAAAAAAAAAAAAGCCAGAAAAGCCAGGGAAGTTTTTTTTAGTTATATTTTGTGCCAGTCCAAAATATAAGTGAGTGTATCACAAGCATCGCGCCGTGTTTCATGGTTGTTTTTTTGCTGTGCGAGGAGATTTTAGGCGCCAGGCAGTCAGGAGTGCACAGCATGGCTCATCGTCAGACGCTGCCCAACGACGAGGAAGTCAAGTGGGACAAGTTGCTGGACAACATCATGAAGTCGGCCGACGCCATCCTGTGGGGCGCCACGCCTGCCAGCGCCCCCTTGGCGGCGGTGCCGCCGCTGTCCCCTAAAGAAGAACCCCAACCCGTGCCCGTTACATCCGCGGCCATCGAGCCCAACGGCCTGACAGACTTGGCAAGCGGTCAAGACCACCTGACGCTTGTGATGGAGGGGCAGCCCCCGATTGTAGACGATGAATTCTCCAACGTGCTGGATGACTTTTGGTTGCCCGACTACCTGGGCGGCCAACCGGGCCTTATCGGCATCCAAAGCCAGGTAACCAGATCCTTTTCACGCTGTTCTGCACTTTGTTATGGCTCTGATAATGCACAAAAAAAATGAGGGAAAAAAAACCCCGCCACAGTCTTCAGGTACCGATAATACACTAAAAACAGTGGAGTCAAAAATTAAATCAAATGGGTCAAAGAGGGACTGACAACTTTTTGGGGTTGTGGAGTTAAGTCACCCCAAAAACAACCTTTTGAATTATTCATTTAACCCCAAAAAGTTGGAGCAAATGAATAACCCACAAAATAACCCAAAAATTGGGGTTTCTTTAATGTAAAAAAAAAAGATTATTTTGTGGGTCTGCGATTGGTTGGCAACTGGTTCAGGGTGTCCCCCACCTACTGCCCAGAGCCAGCTGAGATAGGCTCCAGCACCCCTCGTGACCCTTGTGAGGAATAAGCGGTCAAGAAAATGGATAGATGGATGGATATTTTGTGGGTTATTCATTTGGGTTATTTAATGAACCAAAAAAGTTAAATAAATAACCCAAAACCACAACTTTTAGGGATTATAATAAATATAATTTTTTTTATTGGGTCAAATGAAAAACCCACTAAACAAAAAAAACAAAAACAAAAAAAATTGTGGGTTCTTAATTTGACCCAACTTTTTGGGTTATTTATGTAACCCAAAAAGTTAAATAAATCCAACTTTTGGGGTTTTAAATAAAAATCCCAAGTTATTGGGTTTTAATATACCAACTTTTTGGGTTCCAAAATGTTGAGGCAAGTAAAGAAAAAGAGAAATTGTAGTTTATACAAAAACTAAACTATATATCTCAAAAAGTTAAATAAACCTAACTCAGTAAATACATCAACCAAAAAGTTGTTGTTTTTTTAACCTGTTTTTTTTTAAAGAGTGTGATAGTGGAAAATATAAGTAATTGGAAAAAAACGCAATCGCTAAAACAAAAAAGCATTTCAAACTCATTTGACAACATTTTTAAACAAATAAAATGTCTTACATTTGATGTTTCTTATCCAAAACTTGTCTCTCAGTTGAAATGTGTCATGTCACTTCAACATAGTTCCTTGGAACCAAAGTCCTTTCCCATGAGACAGGACCTCGGTGTCATCTTGCGTAATCTTACATTGCATTTCAGAAGGGGTGCAAACAAAACGCACCATAAACGTTTTAAAAGTAGTTTTACCCCTCCCACGCCTATTAACTCATTCACTCCCAGCCATTTTCATGTTCTATTGCTATAAAAACATGGAACCTACCAAAATAAAGATTAGAGTCTCTTTTTTTTCATCAGGGGGAAAAAAAAAAAGAAAAAAAAAGTATATTTGTATGTTTTTATGTTTTGCAGCAATTAGCATTATAATTAATTAAGTTTCATCATTAATCACAAACCTGTTGAAAAACACTGGGAAAAAGAGCTTGTTGCAACATGGCCCTGGTTGTTCTCTTATACTCTGCTGCCACCTGCTGGCCTTTTCTTTTTTTTTTTGTAATAACTGCCATGGTTTAAGCAACCTCATTAGGTCAGAAATTGCATCAAAGCCTTCATACAAAAACTCTAGCATACAAAAAACCTTAAAAAAACGTATAAATATGTTTTTGGGAATGAATGAGTTAATAAACACATTTACATCAAATAATAAACATATTCAAACATACTCCAAGCATAAAATGTAGACTAGATGTGCCAGGGCCTGTGTGCTCATTGTCTTTTATTATGTTTCACCGTTGTACGGCGGATGGTTAATGTAGTGCAAAAGGGGCTTAGGCGCCATCTGCCTGGCATGGTTCCCTTGCAAAGTTTCTGGTGCGTGTGCGCGTGTGTTTTCTCCCCAGGATGACGACGACGACGACGACATGGTGATGCCGATGCACGACGGCGCGGACCAGCCTCTTCTCGGAAGAGCGTAAGTGACAAAGACACACTTGCGTTAAAGAGAAGTTTGAAAGGGTCGCAAGCGAGGTCACGAAGCACGTTGGTAGTGCAGCGCTTCACATAGCTGACTCTGATTCAGCTGGCACGAGCTTGATTTCCATTCGGCGGAGCAGGCGTATGTCGACTAGTTGGTGTAAGCTGCTAATAGTGTAGTGATTCACATAACTTATTTTCATGTAACTGGTGCGGGTTTGACTGACATTCCATTGGATACTTGTCGTATGGTGGACCACATTGCTATCGGTACTATATATATATATATATATATATATATATATATATATATATATATATATATATATATATATATATATATATATAACCGATAACAAAAGTAAAGATGTGAATTTTTAAAATGCATTTTCCTTTACTTACCATCAAAGAATTTTTTTTTTTTTTTTGGTGTGCTTGATTATGTGACTATGATCATTATCTTTGTTGTAGTGTGTTCCTGTGGGAGAGAAAATAATTTAATTTTCCTCTGTAAAGCTCACAAATTGTAAAAAAAAAAAAAAAAAAAAAATAGCAAGTATAAAAACAAGTCAAACGCTCTAATGGTGTATTTGCAGGCCTGCCAATTAATCAGTTGTTTTTCAAAATGGGATTTAACCCTATAAACCCTGAACCATGAAATATGTATATGATTTTTTTTTTTTTTGTAAATAGAGTATTTATTGGTCCTTTTGAATTTTAAAATGCATTTTCCTTTACTTACCATCAAAGAATTTTTTATTTTTTTTTGGTGTGCTTGATTATGTGACTATGATCATTATCTTTGTTGTAGTGTGTTCCTGTGGGGGAGAAAATAATTTACTTCTCCTCTGTAAAGCTCACAAATTGTAAAAAAAAAATAAAAAATAAAAAATAGCAAGTATAAAAACAAGTAAAACGCTCTAATGGTGTATTTGCAGGCCTGCCAATTAATCAGTTGTTTTTCAAAATGGGATTTAACCCTATAAACCCTGAACCATGAAATATGTATATGATTTTTTTTTTTTTTGTAAATAGAGTATTGGTCCTTTTGAGAGGGAAAAAAAAATAAACTTCCACATATGACTTTTGATTTGGTTCATATTTGATACATTTGGCCACAATGTTTTAAATTCGTACATTTCTAACTGTCCAAGATATAATAATTAATAAATAGACATATCCAACATATTAATGTTTCCAAAAATCAGAACATTTCCCACTATTTAGGTGTCTCTCCTTTCTCAATTGGGGTGATCTTGCAAGATGGCTGAAAAAGCCATTTAGCTGGGCGATACTGCCCTCTAATGGATTATCCCTGCAATGCATGTGTCAGATTATATATGTCATGGTTTTAATGAGGGGAAAAAAATACTCATGAAATAGAGGGCTCAAATTGTCTTGTGTTTAATATAACATGTTTAGCTTTATAGGATTAAGTCTTGATATTCCAATGAGCTAACTTGACTTTATTTGTGACGCAGTGTCTGTTTAAAGTATATAGCGTGTATGTGTGTGCGCGCGTGCGTTTAGTAATGGCGAGATGATGTGTGGGACGTCCTCGTCATCGGACTCCATGGAACCTCCCACTGATGACACTCAGCCCATGTAAGTATTAAAAAATAAATAAATTTAAAAAAAAAAGCAAAATAAAACTCAGCTCCTGCAGTTCTCGTAATCACGTTTGTGTGTAGTAACAGCGGCAAAAGCCAAAGTTACGGGCAGCCGGAAGGCGCGCGGCCGTACATCAAGAAGCCGCCCAACGCCTTCATGCTGTTCCGCAAGGAGCAGAGTCCCAACGTCGTCGCCCAGTTCAACATCACCAACTCCGCGGCGGTCAATAAAATCCTAGGAAGGATGGTAAAAATAAAAAAAGTAGTGCGTAAATGAGTTCTATTTTCATGTCATGGGGTTGACTTGTTTTGGCTCACGCAGTGGAAGTCGCTGCCAAAAAAGCTGCAAGCCAGGTACTACCAGCAAGCCGAAGAGCACAAAATCCTCCACAGCCTGCAGTATCCCGACTGGTCCTGCACAGAAAACTACGTAAGACTTCTTTCTCAGAATCTAAGATTGTTTTGTTGTTGAAAATACAGCACTAGTATTTTTTTCCCTACGAACTTGAATGTTGAGGAAAAGCAAATCCAATATTTAACCTTTGTTCGTGCGAGAGATGCATTTAACTTTTGTCTGAAGATGGCTGCGAGGAAGAATATGTGGCCAAGAATATTTGACCAAATTTGCGTTTGAACGTCAGCGCACGTCATTAGCTTGTAGTTATAGCGCACAACATAGAGCAGCACAATGTCCATTGAATTACTCTAACATTTTTTTATTTTTTTTTTACTGTATAGTATTATGCTATAGAGTGCTATGTTTCCTATTAAAAAAAGAATAAAAAAAATAAAAAAACTAGGAACTGATCAAAAGTTTCGCCATTGATTTTAATGGGGAAAGCTGATTTGGTTACAAAATTAAACTTCAACTTCAGGTAGCACTGTTATACTTGACAATATAATTAAAAAATGTTCTTGTAAGGTGATAATTCTAGGAAATACCTATATTTATTTTTAATAATTGAAAAAATATTCTAGGAACTGATTTAATTCTTTTCCATTCATTTTAATGGAGAAAGCTGATTTGGTTATGAAACAAAATCAACTTCAGGTAGTATTATGACTTTATAATTGACACTAAAATAAAAAAATGTTCTTGTAAGGTGATAATTCTAGGAATTATTTTTTTTTTTGATAAAAGGCTAACGATCAAAGGCTTTTCCATTCATTTTAATGGAGAAAGCTGTTTTGGTTACAAAACAAAATAAGCTCAACTTCAGGTAGTATTATGACTTTTTCTTAACACTATAATAATAATAATAAAAAACAAATCTTGTAAGGTGATAATTGTAGGAAATATTTTTATTTGAAAATATTTGACTTTCTGAAGAAAGAAGATTTGCCAGAAATGATACCATTTTTTAAATCATAAATATGACTGACTTTTATATACATTTTCTTGGTGTTAAACTTTTTAAAACAAAAATAATGCAACTTTTTCTCCTCAGACTGCAGCATTATTCAAGGTATCAAAAAAATTAACAATGCACATCTGTCCAGATTGCTCAGTATTATTATTGTGTGGCACATTTGCCTTTTTAAAGTTATGGATGATTACACATTTTATTGATGTCTTTACTATTAAATCCCACAAATAAATAAATATATAAAACATTGAGGTGGGGGGGCTTAATAGGAAAAGAAAAATGTTAATGTTTATATGAACAAGAGGTGGTAAGGTTTTTATTTTTATTTTTTGGGTATGGGGGAGTCATCACATATATGGGTGCGTATTACACAGGATTTTGACGGTACTCATTTAATGACAACTGTTTGAAACAAAATATGGCTCTAACGAGTCATATTTGTGCGTTAGGGCAAAAAGAGGAAGCGCAATCGCACCAGGCACAGCACCAGCGTCCCAAGTAAGTCATGTGATGCACATCCGCCGTAACATGTGAACAAGCAACAACGCTGGACAAACGTGTGTTGTCATCTGCACCCCCAATGTCCCCATGCGAAAGAGTCCGTAGAGGACGTGGCCCCGGTGGTGGAACACTGCTGCGTGGGCAGCGGCCCCGGCGACGACGCGCTGTGCCAACACTACCACAAGAGCATCGTGGGGGAGACTCACACGTACGCGTACATGCGTGGCTGCTGACAACCACCTCGGATCAAGTTCGCGCTCCACCCCCGGACGGATCAACAGGTACCCCTGCACACAGTAGATTTTTTTTTTTTCTTTTTTTTTTTTCTTTTTTATGTGAAGATTTCAGGAAATTAACAAGCCTTTAAATTTCCTTTAAAACTTAAAAAAATAAATAAAATAAATACATAATTTTTTTGCAAATTATTTTTTAAATCATCTCATGATGCAAATAGTTCAATTTTTTGTGTTTCCCGAAAAAATCTGAAAAAATAACATGCAATTGTACCTGTACTTTCAGGTTATGAATGGCGATAGTCAATAGAGGGCGCCAGTACACATTCTTGTCACCGTAATATATTCCTTGGAAACAAAAAAAATATAGCTGAACAAAAGTATTTCAAAATATAAGTACAGTAAACCACCTCCATCATGAGTTCACAGTCCAATTTCACTGTTAATGTGTAAGTGTAATACTACTGACGACCACTAGATGGTGTAACAGTTACACAATGACATTGCAAGTTTGAATGAAGAACCAAAAAAAAGGAAGTATTTCCACCAGCTTAGTTTTTATTGAAAGTAATTGAACGTTATTCACTGTAATCCTGCATTTTAGGCCTACAGAAAGCAACGGGTTTAGGTTAATTATATCTTGTACACAGACGTGATTACTCATGTATATTGTATGTTTAATGTGTTGGTTTGTTAAAAAAAAAAAAAGATTTATTGTCATCACAAACTGTTGCACTATTAACTAATCTGTTTGATCAAAAATAGTGATGACATTTATTCCAAAAACTTGCAAAGACTTTGTTTTGTTTAATTTTATGTTTGTCCACTTGATGGCGCTAATTTTCGCTCTCCATGTGTATGTGAAGGACGCGGTGGAGGTCAGGAGGAGGACACTTTAATCCGAGACACATTCACGTGTGGTGCTGGTGATGGACACTCACTGCTGTTCTCTGTCAGAAGATAAACATGGCGGCATCTGCGGGAACAAAAAGGAAGAAATGAATAAAAAAAATTCCATAGGACACTCATATTTGTTCGTTACATTAAGCACACTTAGTCATAGCAGTGTCATGACCCGAAGTTTCAAACCCACAACCTTTTGAATTGCAAGACAGATATTTTTGAGGGGGGCCAAAACAAAACATTTTTTGTCAAAAGAATATACTAATAAACTTTTTTTCCCTCATTCACATAACTTTTCTTTCTTCAGACAACTCTTACTCAGAATAAACGTTTTTGATAAAAAGCCTTGATATTGTCATTCCACCCCCCCCCCCCCCCCCCCAAACCCCCACCCCGTACTGTTCTCAACTTTTTTTTAAGTTGAGGAAAAAATCTTATTAATTTAAAGGTGCACTGTGCCGTTTAAAAAGGTAATGTTAAACTTTTTCTAGACCCCCCCCCCCCCCCCCCCCCACACTCCACAGTTTCTTTGGTGAGGGGAGGGGCGGAGTTTTTCTTACCTCATTCGAAGTCATGTCTTCATTTGTCAACCGTGGCTGTCACTTTAAGATGGTGCATGTACTCGCACAATAAACGAGCCTAACACATGCTGCAGTTACACTTTGGGCTCGAGGTGCCAGTCGTGTGTAAAAAAGTGACAAACTGCACAATGGTCATTTAATAAAATAAAAAATCCTCATTATATATTTTTACTCCCAAAATTTAGAACAACGTTTTGAGAACGTTCTTGTGATTTTCTATTTTAATTTTTTTAAAGTATGCATACATAAATTTACAATTTACTAGTCTATGTATTTGATGAAATCACCTTTCTGGAAAGTATAAAAAAAAATTCTCAAAAATAAACTATCAAAATTTTCTTGAAATTATGGCACTTTAAAAAAAAGTATTTTTAAAAAGTTATATTTGAGCTTAAAAAATACGACTTTCCTCAAAAAAGTAACTTTTTGATAGAAAATACTTGTATGAGAAGTATTTTTGTGAATTTTTTTTCTTCATAAATGCACAAATTTTGCACCAAAAGAACACTGAAAATACTACAAAATAAAAATAAAAAATCTAAATTGACGAAGTTGTTTCTCTGAAATATCAAGACGGTCAACTTTTTACTCATAAATATTTTAAACATGTTCTCTATTTTTTTTCTTTTTTCTCTAGAAAATATGAACCTTTTCACGTTATCGCACCGCATCATGCTTTCGCCGCCCACTTTTCAGATGCCACCTTTTCAGGATGTGGCAGAGGGTTTCACTTGTCACTCAACTCTCCCCTTAATAATGTCGCCAGTCGTCATCCTCTTTGTCGCCTGTCTGCTCCGCAGCGTTGCTGGTGAGAATCCGCATCATGTTTTACTGTCAAATACATAAGTACACATTCATTGGCTGGATTGCTTTCCAGGAGACGGCAAAGGGGTCCGCCAGATGTCGGACTTGCTGGTCCGGTTAGGCCATCCCGCCCGCCTGCACTGTAGCCACAACCTGGGCGGCGCCTTCTTGCTCATGTTCTGGTACCGCAAGACTGCGGCAGACGGCTTGAAACACGTCCTCAGCACGGCGCCCTTCAAGAGCCAACCAGAATTCGGAAACGCCGGCCCCGGCGACTTCTGGGCCGAGCAGGCGGAGGCCGAGAGGGGGTTCTTGGCGGTGAGGAAGGCGCGGGCGAATGATGCCGGAGTCTACTGGTGTGCCGTTGGCACGCTTCACGGTGATGTGCGGCTTTGTGAGGGCGCGCCAAAAATGAGTGACACACTTTTACATGATGCCAACCGCACATGCTGATAACACATCCGCAACCTGAGGGCAGCCCTACCTCAATGGTTTGAAATCCCCGACTTTGTTTTGTCATTAAACAGCTAATTTAAAAAAAAAAAAAAAAAGGGAATCCTTAAAAAAAAAAAATACATTAGGAAAAAGTCAAGCCCTGGCTAACGTGTGGTAAACTACACTACACTTTTTTTTTTTATTTTTTTATTTATATATATATATATATATATATATTTTTTTTTTAAGCCTTACTATACATGGTCGTTTAAAAAAAAAGCTTTACGATAGCTTGTGTTTTTTTTTTTTTTTTGTATTTTTAAACACGTCTTACTATACATGGTTGTTTTTTGAAAGAAAAAAAAACGCCTTACTATACATGGTCGTTGAAAAAAAAAACCTTAATGTAGCTTGTGTGGTTTTTTTTAACACGTCTTACTATACATGGTCATTTAAAAAAAAAAAGCCTTACTATAGCTTGTGTTGTTTTTGTTTTGTTTTTTGTTTTTTAAACATGTCCTACTACATGTTTTGTTTTTGTTTTTTTGTTTTTTTGTTTTTTTAAGCCTTACTATACATGGTCGTTTACAAATAAAAAGCCTTACTATAGCTTGTGTTTTTTTTTTTTTTAACACGTCTCACTATACATGGTTGTTTTTTGAAAGAAAAAAAAACGCCTTACTATACATGGTCATTTAAAAAAAAAAAAGCCTTACAATAGCTTGTGTTTATTTTGGGGGGGATTTTTGTATTTTTAAACACGTCTTACTATACATGGTTGTTTTTTGAAAGAAAAAAAAACGCCTTACGAAACATGGTCATTTAAAAAAAAAAAAAAAAAGCCTTACGAAAGCTTGTGGTTTTTTTTTGTTTTTGTTTTTTTAAACACGTCCTACTATACATGGTTGTTTTTTGAAATAAAAAAATAAAAACGTCTTACTATACATGGTCATTTAAAAAAAAAAAAAAGCCTTACTATAGCTTGTGTTTTTTTTTTTGTTTTGTTTTTTTTTTTAAACACGTCCTACTATACATGGTTGTTTTTTGAAATAAAAAAATAAAAACGTCTTACTATACATGGTCATTTAAAAAAAAAAAAAAGCCTTACTATAGCTTGTGTTTTTTTTTTGTGTGTTTTTTTTTTTAACACGTCCTACTATACATGGCTGTTTTTTGAAAGAAAAAAAAAAAACGCCTTACTATACATGGTCGTTTAAAAAAAAAACCTTAATGTAGCTTGTGTGTTTTTTTTTGTTTTTTTTGTGTTTTTTTTATTTATTTTTTTTAAACACGTCTTACTATACATGGTTGTTTTTTGAAAGAAAAAAAAAAACGCCTTACTATACATGGTCGTTTAAAAAAAAACCTTAATGTAGCTTGTGTGTTTTTTTTGTTTTTTTTTGTTTTTTTTATTTATTTTTTTTAAACACGTCTTACTATACATGGTTGTTTTTTGAAAGAAAAAAAAAACGCCTTACTATACATGGTCGTTTAAAAAAAAAAACCTTAATGTAGCTTGTGTTTTTTTTTTTAACACGTCTTACTATACATGGTTGTTTTTTGAAAGAAAAAAAATGCCTTACTATACATGGTCATTCAAAAAAAAATCCTTACTATAGCTTGTCTGTTTGTTTTTTGTTTTTTGTTTGTTTTGTTTTTTAAACACGTCCTACTCTATGTGGTTTTCTTTTTAAATAAAAAAAAAACTTCTTACGATACATGGTCATTTAAAAAAAAAGCCTTATGATAGCTTGTCTGTTTTTTTATTTTTTATTTTTTTTATTTATTTTTTTTTTTTTAAACACGTCCTACTATACATGGTTGTTTTTTGGAAAAAAAAAAAACAAAAACAAAAAAAACCGCCTTACTATACATGGTCATTTAAAAAAAAAAGCCTATAGCTTGTGTTTTGTTTTGTTTTTTTCTTTTTTTAAACACGTCCTACTATACATGGTTGTTTTTTGGAAAAAAAAAACAAAAACAAAAAAAAACGCCTTACTATACATGGTCATTTAAAAAAAAAAGCCTTACTATAGCTTGTGTGTTTTTTTGTGGGGTTTTTTAACACGTCCTACTATACATGGGTTTTTTTTTAAAGAAAAAAAAAACGCCTTACTATACATGGTCATTTAAAAAAAAAAAAAAGCCTTACTATAGCTTGTGTGTTTTTTGTTGTTGTTTTTTTTAAAACACGTCCTATGGTTGTTTTTTGAAATAAAAAAATAAAAACGTCTTACTATACATGGTCATTTAAAAAAAAAAAGCCTTACTATAGCTTGTGTGTTTTTTTTTGTTTTTTGTTTTTAACACGTCCTACTATACATGGTTGTTTTTTGAAAGGAAAAAAAAACGCCTTACTATACATGGTCGTTTAAAAAAAAAAGCCTTTCTATAGCTTGTGTTTTGGTTTTTTTTGTTTTGTTTTGTTTTTTAACACATCCTACTATACATGGTTGTTTTTTGAAAGAAAAAAAAAAACGCCTTACGATACATGGTCGTTTAAAAAAAAAAACCTTAATGTAGCTTGTGTGTTTTTTTTGTTTTTTTTTGTTTTTTTTATTTATTTTTTTTAAACACGTCTTACTATACATGGTTGTTTTTTGAAAGAAAAAAAAAACGCCTTACTATAGCTTGTGTTTTTTTGTTTTGTTTTTTGTTTCTTTTTTTTTTTTTTTAAAACACGTCCTACTATACATGGTTGTTTTTTGAAATAAAAAAACCACACCTTACTATACATGGTCGTTTAAAAAAAAACACCTTAATGTAGCTTGTGTTTTTTTTTTTAACACGTCTTACTATACATGGTTGTTTTTTGAAAGAAAAAAAATGCCTTACTATACATGGTCATTCAAAAAAAAATCCTTACTATAGCTTGTCTGTTTGTTTTTTAGTTTTTTTTTGTTTTGTTTTTTAAACACGTCCACTATGTGGTTTTCTTTTTAAATAAAAAAAAAACTTCTTACGATACATGGTCATTTAAAAAAAAGCCTTACGATAGCTTGTCTGTTTTTTTTAATTTTTTTTATTTATTTTTTATTTTTTAAACACGTCCATGGTTGTTTTTTGGAAGAAAAAAAACAAAAACAAAAAAAAACGCCTTACTATACATGGTCATTTAAAAAAAAAGCCTATAGCTTGTGTTTTGTTTTGTTTTTTTCTTTTTTTTAAACACATCCTACTATACATGGTTGTTTTTTGAAATAATAAAAAAAAACGTCTTACTATACATGGTCGTTTTAAAAAAAAAAGCCTTTCTATAGCTTGTGTTTTGTTTTTTTTGTTTTGTTTTGTTTTTTAACACATCCTACTATACATGGTTGTTTTTTGAAAGAAAAAAAAAACGCCTTACGATACATCCATCCATTTTCTTGACCGCTTATTCCTCACAAGAGTCGCGGGGGCTGCTGGCGCCTATCTCAGTGGTCTCTGGGCAGTAGGCGGGGGACACCCTCGACTGGTTGCCAACCAATCGCAGGGCACACAGAGACGAACAACCATCCACACTCACACGCACACCTAAGGACAATTCGGAGCGCCCAATTAGCCTGCCATGCATGTCTTTGGAATGTGGGAGGAGACCGGAGAAGACCCACACGGGCACGGGGAGAACATGCAAACTCCACCCAGGAAGGTCCGAGCCTGGACTCGAACCGGAGACCTCAGAACTGGGAAGCGGACGTGCTAACCACTCGACTACCGTGCCGCCCCTTACTATACATGGTCATTTAAAAAAAAAAAAAAAGCCTCACTATAGCTTGGTTTTTTGTTTTTTTTTAACATGTCCTACTATACATGGTTGTTTTTTGAAATAAAAAAAAAACCACGCCTTATTATACATGGTCATTTAAAAAAAAAAAAAAATAGCCTTACTATAGCCTTACTATATGTATGTTTTTTTTTTTTTTTTTTTTTTTTTTTACACGTCCTACTATAAATGGTTGTTTTTTGAAAGAAAAAACCCCCGCCTTACTATACATGGTCGTTTAAAAAAAAAAACCTTAATGTAGCTTGTGTTTTTTTTTAACACGTCTTACTATACATGGTTGTTTTTTGAAAGAAAAAAAATGCCTTACTATACATGGTCATTCAAAAAAAAAATCCTTACTATAGCTTGTCTGTTTTTTTTTTTTTGTTTTTTTTTTTTTTAAAACATGTCCTACTATACATGGTTGTTTTTAAAAACAAAACAAAACAAAAAACGCCTTACTATACATGGTCATTAAAAAAAAAAAAGCCTTACTATAGCTTGTGTTTTTTTTTTTGTTTTTTTTTAAACACGTCTTACTTACGTAGTTCTTTTGGGAAAAAAAAGCCTTACTATAACATGTTCTCTTTTTTTTTTAAGCCTTACTATACATGGTCATTTAAAAAAAAAAACCTTAATGTAGCTTGTGTTTTTTTTTAACACGTCTTACTATACATGGTTGTTTTTTGAAAGAAAAAAAATGCCTTACTATACATGGTCATTCAAAAAAAAAATCCTTACTATAGCTTGTCTGTTTTTTTTTTTTTGTTTTTGTTTTTTTTAAAACATGTCCTACTATACATGGTTGTTTTTAAAAACAAAACAAAACAAAAAACGCCTTACTATACATGGTCATTAAAAAAAAAAAAGCCTTACTATAGCTTGTGTTTTTTTTTTTTTTTTTTTTTAAACACGTCTTACTTACGTAGTTCTTTTGGGAAAAAAAAGCCTTACTATAACATGTTCTCTTTTTTTTTAAGCCTTACTATACATGGTCATTTAAAAAAAAAAGCTTTACGATAGCTTGTGTTTTTATTTTTTATTTATTTTTTTTTATTTTTAAACACGTCTTACTATACATGGTTGTTTTTTGAAAGAAAAAAAAACGCCTTACTATACATGGTCGTTGAAAAAAAAAACCTTAATGTAGCTTGTGTGTTTTTTTTAACACGTCTTACTATACGTGGTTGTTTTTTGAAAGAAAAAAAATGCCTTACTATACATGGTCATTTAAAAAAAAAAAAGCCTTACTATAGCTTGTGGGTTTTTTTTGTTTTTCTTTTTTTAAACATGTCCTACTACATGTTTTTTTTAGTTGTTTTTTTTAATTTATTTATTTTTAAGCCTTACTATACATGGTCGTTTACAAATAAAAAGCCTTACTATAGCTTGTGTGTGTTTTTTAACACGTCCTACTATACATGGTTGTTTTTTGAAAGGGGAAAAAAAACGCCTTACGAAACATGGTCGTTAAAAAAAAAAACAACCTTAATGTAGCTTGTGTTTTTTTTTTAACACGTCTTACGTGGTTGTTTTTTGAAAGAAAAAAAATGCCTTACTATACATGGTCATTCAAAAAAAAATCCTTACTATAGCTTGTCTGTTTTTTTTTGTTTGTTTTTCTTTAAACATGTCCTACTATACATGGTTGTTTTTTGAAAGAAAAAAAAACAAAAACGTCTTACTATACATGGTCGTTTTAAAAAAAAAGCCTTACTATAGCTTGTGTTTTTTTTTTTTTTTTTTTTTTAAACACGTCCTACTCTATGTGGTTTTCTTTTTAAATAAAAAAAAAAAAAACTTCTTACGATACATGGTCATTTAAAAAAAAAGCCTTACGATAGCTTGTCTGGTTTTTTTTGTTTTTTTTAAGCTATTTTTTTATTTTTTAAACACGTCCTACTATACATGGTTGTTGAAAAAAAAAAAACCTTAATGTAGCTTGTGTGTGTTTTTTTTAACACGTCTTACTATACATGGTTGTTTTTTGAAAGAAAAAAAATGCCTTACTATAGCTTGTCTGTTTGTTTTTTGTTTTTGTTTTTTTAAACATGTCCTACTATACATGGTTGTTTTTTGAAAAAAAACAACAACAAAAAACGCCTTACTATACATGGTCATTTAAAAAAAAAAAAGCCTTACTATAGCTTGTTTTTTTTTTAACACGTCCTACTATACATGGTTGTTGAAAAAAAAAAAACTTAATGTAGCTTGTGTGTGTTTTTTTTAACACGTCTTACTATACATGGTTGTTTTTTGAAAGAAAAAAAATGCCTTACTATACATGGTCATTAAAAAAACAACAACCTTACTATAGCTTGTGTTTTTTTTTTTTAACACGTCCTACTATACATGGTTGTTTTTTGAAAGAAAAAAAACCGGCTTACTATACATGGTCATTTAAAAAAAAATAGCCTTACAATAGCTTGTGTTTTTTTGGGGGGGGATTTTTGGATTTTTAAACACGTCTTACTATACATGGTTGTTTTTTGAAAGGGAAAGAAAATCGCCTTACGAAACATGGTCATTTAAAAAAAAAAAGCCTTACTATAGCTTCTGTTTTTTTGTTTTTTTTGTTTTTTTTAAACACGTCCTACTATACATGGTTGTTTTTTGAAATAAAAAAATAAAAATGCCTTACTATACATGGTCATTTAAAAAAAATGCCTATAGCTTGTGTTTTTTTTTTTTTTTTTTTTTTTAAACACATCCTACTATACATGGTTGTTTTTTGAAATAATAAAAAAAAACGTCTTACTATACATGGTTGTTTTTTGAAAGAAAAAAAAAACGCCTTAATATACATGGTCATTTAAAAAAAAGCCTTACTATAGCTTGTGTGTTTTTTTGTTTTTTTTTGTTTTTTTTTAACACGTCCTACTATACATGGTTGTTGAAAAAAAAATACCTTAATGTAGCTTGTGTTTTTTTTTTGTTTTTTGTTTTTTAAACACGTCCGACTATACATGGTTGTTTTTTGAAATAATAAAAAAAAAAACGTCTTACTATACACGGTCGTTTAAAAAAAAAAGCCTTACTATAGCTTGTGTTGTTTTTTTTTGGGGGGGGGGGGGTTAAACACGTCCTACTATACATGGTTGTTGAAAAAAAAAAAACCTTAATGTAGCTTGTGTTTTTTTTTTTAACACGTCTTACTATACATGATTGTTTTTTGAAAGAAAAAAAAAACGCCTTACTATACATGGTCATTTAAAAAAAAAAAGCCTTACTATAGCTTGTGGTTTTTTTGTTTTTTTGTTTTTTAAACACGTCCTACTATATGTGGTTTTCTTTTTAAATAAAAAAAAAACTTCTTACGATACATGGTCATTTAAAAAAAAAGCCTTACGATAGCTTGTCTGTTTTTTTGTTTTTTTTTAATGTATTTTTTATTTTTTAAACACGTCCTACTATACATGGTTGTTTTTTGGAAAAAAACAAAAAAACCAAAAAAAAACGCCTTACTATACATGGTCATTTAAAAAAAAAGCCTATAGCTTGTGTTTTTTTTTTTTTTCTTTTTTTAAACACATCCTACTATACATGGTTGTTTTTTGAAATAATTAAAAAGAACGTCTTACTATACATGGTCGTTTTAAAAAAAAAAAGCCTTACTATAGCTTGTGTTTTTTTTTGTTTTTTTTTTAACACGTCCTACTATACATGGTCGTTTTAAAAAAAAGCCTTACTATAGCTTGTGGTTTTTTTTTTTCGGTGTTTAAACACGTCTACTATACATGGTTGTAGAAAAAAAAACAACCTTAATGTAGCTTGTGTGTTCTTTTTTTTAACATGTCTTACTATACATGATTGTTTTTTGAAAGAAAAATAAAACGCCTTACTATATATGGTCATTTAAAAAAAAAAAAAAAGCCTTACTATAGCTTGTGTTTTTTTTTTTTTTAACACGTCCTACTATACATGGTTGTTTTTTTAAATAAAAAAAAACACGCCTTACTATACATGGTCATTTTTTAAAAAAAAAAGCCTCACTATAGCTTGTGTTGTTTTTTTTTTTTTAACACGTCCTACTATACATGGTTGTTTTTTGAAATAAAAAAAAAACACGCCTTACTATATATGGTCTTTTTTTTTTTTTAAAAAGCCTTTTTTTTATTTTATTTTATTTTTTTATTTATTTTTTTTACACGTCCTACTATACATGGTTGTTTTTTGAAAGAAAAAAAATGCCTTACTATACATGGTCATTCAAAAAAAAAAACCCTTACTATAGCTTGTCTGTTTGTTTGTTTGTTTGTTTGTTTTTAAACACGTCCTACTCTATGTGGTTTTCTTTTTAAATAAAAAAAACAAAACTTCTTATTATACGTGGTCATTTAAAAAAAAAGCCTTACGATAGCTTGTCTGTTTTTTTTTTTTTTAACACATCCTACTATACATGGTTGTTGAAAAAAAAAAACCTTAATGTAGCTTGTGTGTATTTTTTTTTTAACACGTCTTACTATACATGGTTGTTTCTTGAAAGAAAAAAAAACGCCTTACTATAGCTTGTGTGTTATTTTTTTATTTTTTAAACACGTCCTACTATACATGGTTGTTTTTTGGGAAAAAAAAAAAAAAAAACGCCTTACTATACATGGTCATTTAAAAAAAAAAGCCTATAGCTTGTTTTTTTTTCTTTTCTTTTTTTAAACACATCATACATGGTTGTTTTTTTAAATAAAAAAATAAAAAAACGTCTTACTATACATGGTCGTTTTAAAAAAAAGCCTTACTATAGCTTGTTTTTTTTTTTTTAACACGTCCTACTATACATGGTTGTTGAAAAAAAAAAACCTTAATGTAGCTTGTGTGTGTTTTTTTTAACACGTCTTACTATACATGGTTGTTTTTTGAAAGAAAAAACCCCCCGCCTTACTATACATGGTCGTTAAAAAAAAAAACAACCTTAATGTAGCTTGTGGTTTTTTTTTAACACGTCTTACGTGGTTGTTTTTTGAAAGAAAAAAAATGCCTTACTATACATGGTCATTCAAAAAAAAATCCTTACTATAGCTTGTCTGTTTTTTTGGGGTTTTTTTTTCTTTAAACATGTCCTACTATACATGGTTGTTTTTTGAAAGAAAAAAAAAAAAACGTCTTTACTATACATGGTCGTTTTAAAAAAAAGCCTTACTATAGCTTGTGGTTTTTTTTTTTTTGTTTTTTTTAACACGTCCTACTCTATGTGGTTTTCTTTTTAAATAAAAAAAAAAAAACTTCTTACGATACATGGTCATTTAAAAAAAAAGCCTTACGATAGCTTCTCTGTTTTTTTTTGTTTTTTGTAAGTTATTTTTTTATTTTTTAAACACGTCCTACTATACATGGTTGTTTTTTGGGGAAAAAAAAAAAAAAACGCCTTACTATACATGGTCATTTAAAAAAAAACAACCTTACTATAGCTTGTCTGTTTTTTTTTCTTTTCTTTTTTTAAACACATCATACATGGTTGTTTTTTGGAAAAAAAAAAAAAAAAACGTCTTACTATACATGGTCGTTTTAAAAAAAAGCCTTACTATAGCTTGTTTTTTTTTTAACACGTCCTACTATACATGGTTGTTGAAAAAAAAAAACCTTAATGTAGCTTGTGTGTGTTTTTTTTAACACGTCTTACTATACATGGTTGTTTTTTGAAAGAAAAAAAATGCCTTACTATACATGGTCATTCAAAAAAAAAACCACCTTACTATAGCTTGTGTTTTTTTTTTTAACACGTCCTACTATACATGGTCGTAAAAAAAAAAAAAACAACCTTAATGTAGCTTGTGTGTTTTTTTTGTTTTTTGTTTTTTAAACACGTCCGACTATACATGGTTGTTTTTTGAAATAAAAAAAAAAAAAACGTCTTACTATACATGGTCGTTTAAAAAAAAAAAGCCTTACTATAGCTTGTGTTTTTTTTTTTGGGGGGGGGGGGGGTTAAACACGTCCTACTATACATGGTTGTTGAAAAAAAAAACCCTTAATGTAGCTTGTGGTTTTTTTTTTAACACGTCTTACTATACATGATTGTTTTTTGAAAGAAAAAAAATGCCTTACTATACATGGTCATTCAAAAAAAAAATCCTTACTATAGCTTGTCTGTTTTTTTTTTGTTTTTTTTCCTTTAAACATGTCCTACTATACATGGTTGTTTTTTGAAAGAAAAAAAAAAAAAAACGTCTTACTATACATGGTCGTTTTAAAAAAAAGCCTTACTATAGCTTGTGGTTTTTTTTTGTTTTTTTTTTAAACACGTCCTACTCTATGTGGTTTTCTTTTTAAATAAATAAAAAAAAACTTCTTACGATACATGGTCATTTAAAAAAAAAGCCTTACGATAGCTTGTCTGTTTTTTTTTGTTTTTTTTAAGTTATTTTTTTATTTTTTAAACACGTCCTACTATACATGGTTGTTTTTTTGAAAAAAAACCAAAAAAAAACGTCTTACTATACATGGTCGTTTTAAAAAAAAGCCTTACTATAGCTTGTTTTTTTTTTAACACGTCCTACTATACATGGTTGTTGAAAAAAAAAAAACCTTAATGTAGCTTGTGTGTGTTTTTTTTAACACGTCTTACTATACATGGTTGTTTTTTGAAAGAAAAAAAATGCCTTACTATACATGGTCATTCAAAAAAAAAGCCTTACTATAGCTTGTGTGTTTTTTTGTTTGTTTTTTTAAACACGTCCTACTATATGTGGTTTTCTTTTTAAATTAAAAAAAAAACTTCTTACGATACATGGTCATTTAAAAAAAAAGCCTTACGATAGCTTGTCTGTTTTTTTTATTTATTTATTTATTTTTTCTTTTTTAAACACGTCCTACTATACATGGTTGTTTTTTGAAATAATAAAAAAAAAACGTTTTAGTATACATGGTCGTTTTAAAAAGAAGCCTTAGTATAGCTTGTTTTTTTTTAACACGTCCTACTATACATGGTTGTTGAAAAAAAAAAACTTAATGTAGCTTGTGTGTGTTTTTTTTTAACACGTCTTACTATACATGACTGTTTTTTGAAAGAAAAAAAATGCCTTACTATACATGGTCATTTAAAAAAAAACAACCTTACTATAGCTTGTCTGTTTTTTTTTGTTTTTTTGTTTTTTAAACATGTCTTACATAGCTTGTGTTTTTTGTTTTTTTTCTTTTTTTAAACACATCCTACTATACATGGTTGTTTTTTGAAAGAAAAAAAAAACGCCTTAATATACATGGTCATTTAAAAAAAAGCCTTACTATAGCTTGTGTGTTTTTTTGTTTGTTTTTTAAACACGTCCTACTATATGTGGTTTTCTTTTTAAAAAAAACAAAACTTCTTATTATACATGGTCATTTAAAAAAAAGCCTTACGATAGCTTGTCTGTTTTTTTGTTTTTTTTTAATGTATTTTTTATTTTTTAAACACGTCCTACTATACATGGTTGTTTTTTGAAAGAAAAAAAAAAACGCCTTACTATACATGGTCATTTAAAAAAAAAAAGCTTTACTATAGCTTGTGTGTTTTTTTTGTTTTTGTTTTTTTTTTAAACGCATCCTACTATACCTGGTTGTTTTTTGAAATAAAAAATACGATAGCTTGTCTGTTTTTTTTTGTTTTTTTTAAAAAAAGCCTCACTATACCTTGTGTTGTTGTTTTTTTTTTAACACGTCCTACTATACATGGTTGTTTTTTGAAAGAAAAAAAACCTCGCCTAACTATACATGGTCATTTAAAAAAAAAAAAAAAGCCTTTTTTTATTTTATTTTATTTATTTTTTACACGTCCTACTATACATGGTTGTTTTTTGAAAGAAAAAAAAAAAAACGCCTTACTATACATGGCCGTTTAAAAAAAACAACCTTAATGTAGCTTGTGGTTTTTTTTTAACACGTCTTACTATACATGGTTGTTTTTTGAAAGAAAAAAAATGCCTTACTATAGCTTGTCTGTTTGTTTTTTGTTTTTGTTTTTTTAAACATGTCCTACTATACATGGTTGTTTTTTGAAAAAAAACAACAACAAAAAACGCCTTACTATACATGGTCATTTAAAAAAAAAAAAGCCTTACTATAGCTTGTGGTTTTTTTGTTTTTTTGTTTTTTAAACACGTCCTACTATATGTGGTTTTCTTTTTAAATAAAAAAAAAACTTCTTACGATACATGGTCATTTAAAAAAAAAGCCTTACGATAGCTTGTCTGTTTTTTTGTTTTTTTTTAATGTATTTTTTATTTTTTAAACACGTCCTACTATACATGGTTGTTTTTTGGAAAAAAACAAAAAAAACAAAAAAAAACGCCTTACTATACATGGTCATTTAAAAAAAAAGCCTATAGCTTGTGTTTTTTTTTTTTTCTTTTTTTAAACACATCCTACTATACATGGTTGTTTTTTGAAATAATTAAAAAGAACGTCTTACTATACATGGTCGTTTTAAAAAAAAAAAGCCTTACTATAGCTTGTGTTTTTTTTTGTTTTTTTTTTAACACGTCCTACTATACATGGTTGTTGAAAAAAAAAAAAACTTAATGTAGCTTGTGTGTGTGTTTTTTTTTTAACACGTCTTACTATACATGGTCGTTTTAAAAAAAAGCCTTACTATAGCTTGTGTTTTTTTTTTTTCGGTGTTTAAACACGTCCTACTATACATGGTTGTAGAAAAAAAAAAAACCTTAATGTAGCTTGTGTGTTCTTTTTTTTAACACGTCTTACTATACATGATTGTTTTTTTAAAGAAAAAAAAAACGCCTTACTATATATGGTCATTTAAAAAAAAAAAAAAAGCCTTACTATAGCTTGTGTTTTTTTTTTTTTTAACACGTCCTACTATACATGGTTGTTTTTTTAAATAAAAAAAAACACGCCTTACTATACATGGTCTTTTTTTTTTTTTAAAAAGCCTTTTTTTTATTTTATTTTATTTTTTTATTTATTTTTTTACACGTCCTACTATACATGGTTGTTTTTTGAAAGAAAAAAAATGCCTTACTATACATGGTCATTCAAAAAAAAAAACCCTTACTATAGCTTGTCTGTTTGTTTGTTTGTTTGTTTGTTTTTAAACACGTCCTACTCTATGTGGTTTTCTTTTTAAATAAAAAAAACAAAACTTCTTATTATACATGGTCATTTAAAAAAAAAGCCTTACGATAGCTTGTCTGTTTTTTTTTTTTTTTTAACACATCCTACTATACATGGTTGTTGAAAAAAAAAAACCTTAATGTAGCTTGTGTGTATTTTTTTTTTTTAACACGTCTTACTATACATGGTTGTTTCTTGAAAGAAAAAAAAAACGCCTTACTATAGCTTGTGTGTTATTTTTTTATTTTTTAAACACGTCCTACTATACATGGTTGTTTTTTGGGAAAAAAAAAAAAAAAAAACGCCTTACTATACATGGCCATTTAAAAAAAAAAGCCTATAGCTTGTTTTTTTTTCTTTTCTTTTTTTAAACACATCATACATGGTTGTTTTTTTAAATAAAAAAATAAAAAAACGTCTTACTATACATGGTCGTTTTAAAAAAAAGCCTTACTATAGCTTGTTTTTTTTTTTTTAACACGTCCTACTATACATGGTTGTTGAAAAAAAAAAACCTTAATGTAGCTTGTGTGTGTTTTTTTTAACACGTCTTACTATACATGGTTGTTTTTTGAAAGAAAAAACCCCCCGCCTTACTATACGTGGTCGTTAAAAAAAAAAAAAACCTTAATGTAGCTTGTGGTTTTTTTTTAACACGTCTTACGTGGTTGTTTTTTGAAAGAAAAAAAATGCCTTACTATACATGGTCATTCAAAAAAAAATCCTTACTATAGCTTGTCTGTTTTTTTGGGGGTTTTTTTTCTTTAAACATGTCCTACTATACATGGTTGTTTTTTGAAAGAAAAAAAAAAAAACGTCTTTA
Source organism: Festucalex cinctus (assembly GCF_051991245.1). NCBI lineage: Eukaryota > Metazoa > Chordata > Actinopteri > Syngnathiformes > Syngnathidae > Festucalex > Festucalex cinctus. Next base: position 13,705,068 of record NC_135422.1, on the reverse strand, counting down.
CTATACATGGTCGTTTTAAAAAAAAGCCTTACTATAGCTTGTGGTTTTTTTTTTTTGTTTTTTTTTAACACGTCCTACTCTATGTGGTTTTCTTTTTAAATAAAAAAAAAAAAACTTCTTACGATACATGGTCATTTAAAAAAAAAGCCTTACGATAGCTTCTCTGTTTTTTTTTGTTTTTTGTAAGTTATTTTTTTATTTTTTAAACACGTCCTACTATACATGGTTGTTTTTTGGGAAAAAAAAAAAAAAAACGCCTTACTATACATGGTCATTTAAAAAAAAACAACCTTACTATAGCTTGTCTGTTTTTTTTTCTTTTCTTTTTTTAAACACATCATACATGGTTGTTTTTTGAAAAAAAAAAAAAAAAACGTCTTACTATACATGGTCGTTTTAAAAAAAAGCCTTACTATAGCTTGTTTTTTTTTTAACACGTCCTACTATACATGGTCATTTTTTTAAAAAAAAAGCCTCACTATAGCTTGTGTTGTTTGTTTTTTTTTAACACGTCCTACTATACATGGTTGTTTTTTGAAATAAAAAAAAAACACGCCTTACTATATATGGTCTTTTTTTTTTTTAAAAAAGCCTTTTTTTTATTTTATTTTATTTTTTTATTTTTTTTTTTACACGTCCTACTATACATGGTTGTTTTTTGAAAGAAAAAAAATGCCTTACTATACATGGTCATTCAAAAAAAAAAACCCTTACTATAGCTTGTCTGTTTGTTTGTTTGTTTGTTTGTTTTTAAACACGTCCTACTCTATGTGGTTTTCTTTTTAAATAAAAAAAACAAAACTTCTTATTATACATGGTCATTTAAAAAAAAAGCCTTACGATAGCTTGTCTGTTTTTTGTTTTTTTTTTAACACATCCTACTATACATGGTTGTTGAAAAAAAAAAACCTTAATGTAGCTTGTGTGTATTTTTTTTTTTAACACGTCTTACTATACATGGTTGTTTCTTGAAAGAAAAAAAAACGCCTTACTATAGCTTGTGTGTTATTTTTTTATTTTTTAAACACGTCCTACTATACATGGTTGTTTTTTGGGAAAAAAAAAAAAAAAACGCCTTACTATACATGGTCATTTAAAAAAAAAAGCCTATAGCTTGTTTTTTTTTCTTTTCTTTTTTTAAACACATCATACATGGTTGTTTTTTTAAATAAAAAAATAAAAAAACGTCTTACTATACATGGTCGTTTTAAAAAAAAGCCTTACTATAGCTTGTTTTTTTTTTTTAACACGTCCTACTATACATGGTTGTTGAAAAAAAAAAACCTTAATGTAGCTTGTGTGTGTTTTTTTTAACACGTCTTACTATACATGGTTGTTTTTTGAAAGAAAAAAAATGCCTTACTATACATGGTCATTCAAAAAAAAACCCACCTTACTATAGCTTGTGTTTTTTTTTTTAACACGTCCTACTATACATGGTCGTAAAAAAAAAAAAAACAACCTTAATGTAGCTTGTGTGTTTTTTTTGTTTTTTGTTTTTTAAACACGTCCGACTATACATGGTTGTTTTTTGAAATAAAAAAAAAAAAAACGTCTTACTATACATGGTCGTTTTAAAAAAAAAAGCCTTACTATAGCTTGTGTTTTTTTTTGGGGGGGGGGGGGGGTTAAACACGTCCTACTATACATGGTTGTTGAAAAAAAAAAACCTTAATGTAGCTTGTGGTTTTTTTTTTAACACGTCTTACTATACATGATTGTTTTTTGAAAGAAAAAAAATGCCTTACTATACATGGTCATTCAAAAAAAAAATCCTTACTATAGCTTGTCTGTTTTTTTTTTTGTTTTTTTTCCTTTAAACATGTCCTACTATACATGGTTGTTTTTTGAAAGAAAAAAAAAAAAAAACGTCTTACTATACATGGTCGTTTTAAAAAAAAGCCTTACTATAGCTTGTGTTTTTTTTTTTGTTTTTTTTTTAAACACGTCCTACTCTATGTGGTTTTCTTTTTAAATAAATAAAAAAAAACTTCTTACGATACATGGTCATTTAAAAAAAAAGCCTTACGATAGCTTGTCTGTTTTTTTTTGTTTTTTTTAAGTTATTTTTTTATTTTTTAAACACGTCCTACTATACATGGTTGTTTTTTTGAAAAAAAAACAAAAAAAAACGTCTTACTATACATGGTCGTTTTAAAAAAAAGCCTTACTATAGCTTGTTTTTTTTTTAACACGTCCTACTATACATGGTTGTTGAAAAAAAAAAAACCTTAATGTAGCTTGTGTGTGTTTTTTTTAACACGTCTTACTATACATGGTTGTTTTTTGAAAGAAAAAAAATGCCTTACTATACATGGTCATTCAAAAAAAAAGCCTTACTATAGCTTGTGTGTTTTTTTGTTTGTTTTTTTAAACACGTCCTACTATATGTGGTTTTCTTTTTAAATTAAAAAAAAAACTTCTTACGATACATGGTCATTTAAAAAAAAAGCCTTACGATAGCTTGTCTGTTTTTTTTATTTATTTATTTATTTTTTCTTTTTTAAACACGTCCTACTATACATGGTTGTTTTTTGAAATAATAAAAAAAAAACGTTTTAGTATACATGGTCGTTTTAAAAAGAAGCCTTAGTATAGCTTGTTTTTTTTTAACACGTCCTACTATACATGGTTGTTGAAAAAAAAAAAACTTAATGTAGCTTGTGTGTGTTTTTTTTTAACACGTCTTACTATACATGATTGTTTTTTGAAAGAAAAAAAATGCCTTACTATACATGGTCATTTAAAAAAAAACAACCTTACTATAGCTTGTCTGTTTTTTTTTGTTTTTTTGTTTTTTAAACATGTCTTACATAGCTTGTGTTTTTTGTTTTTTTTCTTTTTTTAAACACATCCTACTATACATGGTTGTTTTTTGAAAGAAAAAAAAAACGCCTTAATATACATGGTCATTTAAAAAAAAGCCTTACTATAGCTTGTGTGTTTTTTTGTTTGTTTTTTAAACACGTCCTACTATATGTGGTTTTCTTTTTTAAAAAAACAAAACTTCTTATTATACATGGTCATTTAAAAAAAAGCCTTACGATAGCTTGTCTGTTTTTTTGTTTTTTTTTAATGTATTTTTTATTTTTTAAACACGTCCTACTATACATGGTTGTTTTTTGAAAGAAAAAAAAAAACGCCTTACTATACATGGTCGTTTAAAAAAAAAAGCCTTACTATAGCTTGTGTTTTTTATTTTATTATTATTATTTTTTTTTAAACACGTCCTACTATACATGGTTGTTTTTTGAAAAAAAAAAAAAAAAAACGTCTTACTATACATGGTCGTTTTTTGAAATAAAAAAAAACGCCTTTCTATACATGGTCATTTAAAAAAAAAAATCCTTACTATAGCTTGTCTGTTTGTTTGTTTGTTTGTTTGTTTGTTTATTTTTGTTGTGTTTTTTTTTTTTTTTAAACATGTCCTACTATATGTGGTTTTCTTTTTAAATAAAAAAAAAACTTCTTACGATACATGGTCATTTAAAAAAAAAAGCCTTACGATAGCTTGTCTGTTTTTTTTTTTTTTAATGTATTTTTTATTTTTTAAACACGTCCTACTATACATGGTTGTTTTTTGGAAAAAAAAACAACAACAACAAAAACGGCTTACTATACATGGTCATTTAAAAAAAAAGGCCTATAGCTTGTGTTTTTTGTTTTTTTTTTCTTTTTTTAAACACATCCTACTATACATGGTTGTTTTTTGAAATAATAAAAAAAAAAACGTCTTACTATACATGGTCGTTTTAAAAAAAAGCCTTACTATAGCTTGTGTTTTTTTTTTTTGTTTTTTTTTAACACATCCTACTATACATGGTTGTTGAAAAAAAAAACCTTAATGTAGCTTGTGTGTATTTTTTTTTTTAACACGTCTTACTATACATGGTTGTTTCTTGAAAGAAAAAAAAACGCCTTACTATAGCTTGTGTGGTTTTTTTTGTTTGTTTTTTGTTTCTTTTTTTTTTTTTTAAACACATCCTACTATATGTAGTTTTCTTTTTAAATAAAAAAAAACTTCTTACGATACATGGTCATTTTTAAAAAAAGCCTTACGATTGCTTGTCTGTTTTTTGTTTTTTTAATGTATTTTTTATTTTTTAAACACGTCCTACTATACATGGTTGTTTTTTTTTTGAAAAAAAAAACCACACAAAAAAAACGCCTTACTATACATGGTCATTTAAAAAAAAAAAAGCCTATAGCTTGTGTTTTGTTTTGTTTTTTTCTTTTTTTAAACACATCCTACTATCCATGGTTGTTTTTTGAAATAATAAAAAAAAAACGTCTTACTATACATGGTTGTTTCTTGAAAGAAAAAAAAACGCCTTACTATACATGGTCATTTAAAAAAAAAGCCTATAGCTTGTGTCTTTTGTTTTTTTTCTTTTTTTAAACACATCCTACTATACATGGTTGTTTTTTGAAATAATAAAAAAAAAACGTCTTACTATACATGGTTGTTTCTTGAAAAAAAAAAAAAAACGCCTTACTATACATCAATCAATCAATCAATCAACTTTATTTATATAGCACCTTTCATACATTTAAAATGCAACTCAAAGTGCTGGACATCCATAATGCAATAAAATAAAAGAAAGAAAAAGCCCCCCCATCCCCATGGTCGTACCCACAGACACACCCAAAACCCAACAAACACATGAAAACCACAACATGGCGGGGCACAGATGTACCCTGTAAGGAAAGGCACCCAGGAGGAGTTCATCCACAGTGAGATGGATGAAGACCAAGCATCCCTCTCACTGTGGAGGCTCCCCCATGAGAAAACACTGGAGCTAAAAATTTTATAACTACCAAATAAAAACATTTAAACACTAAAAGAAAACGGTTAAACACGATAGAAAAAATAAATAAATAAAAACAAAGCTACAAGACAATATAGATTACAAGTTAAATAAATAAAAGGGGATAAAAAAGTAAAAATAATAATAAGTAAAATAAAATAAAATAAAAATAAAAAAGGTCAATCAAATGCCAAACTAAAAAAGTAAGTCTTAAGCCTCCTCTTAAAAACATAAATATTCTCTGCAGACCTGATGCTCTCTGGCATGCCATTCCATAGGTGAGGACCATAGTGGCTAAAGGCAGCTTCACCATGTGTCTTGGTCCTCACCTTTGGAATAGTTAAAAGGCCGCTGCCAGAAGACCTCAGAGGCCGCGAGGGGTAATAGGGTAAAAGCAAGTCAGATAAATAAGATGGGCCAAGACCGTTAAGACATTTAAAAACTAATAAAAGCACCTTAAAATCATGGTCGTTTAAAAAAAAAAGCCTTACTATAGCTTGTGTGTTTTTTTTTGTTTCTTTTTTGTTTCTTTTTCTTTTTTTTAAACACGTCCTACTATACATGGTTGTTTTTTTGAGAAAAAAAAAAAAAACGCCTTACTATACATGGTCATTTAAAAAAAAAGCCTATAGCTTGTGTTTTGTTTTTTTCTTTTTTCTTTTTTTAAACACATCCTACTATACATGGTTGTTTTTTGAAATAATTAAAAAAAACGTCTTACTATACATGGTCGTTTAAAAAAAAAAAGCCTTACTATAGCTTGTGTTTTTTATTTTATTATTATTATTTTTGTTTGTTTTTTGTTTGTTTGTTTGTTTGTTTTATTAAACACGTCCTACTATACATGGTTGTTTTTTGAAATAATAAAAAAAAAAACGTCTTACTATACATGGTCGTTTAAAAAAAAAAACCTTACTATAGCTTGTGTGTTTTTTGTTGTTGTTTTTTTAACACGTCTTACTATACATGGTTGTTTTTTTGAAAGAAAAAAAAACGTTGTTTTTTTTGTTTTTTTTTAAACCTTACTATACATGGTCGTAAAAATAAAAAGCCTTATTATGGTCTTATTTTTTGAAAGAAAAAAAACAAAAACGCCTGACTACAGGTATACATGGTCATTTAAAAAAAAAGCCTTACTATAGCTTGTGTTTTTTTGTTTTTTGTTTTTTTTTTAAACACGTCCTACTATACATGGTTGTTTTTTTAAATAAAAAAATACGTCTTACTATACATGGTCATTTAAAAAAAAAAGCCTTACTATAGCTTGTTTTTTTTTTTGTTTTTTTGTTTTTATTAAACACGTCCTACTATACATGGTTGTTTTTTTAAATTAAAAAAAAAGACACCTAACTATACATGGTCGTTTAAAAAAAAACTTTAATATAGCTTGTGTGTTTTTTTTTTTTTTTTTAACACGTCTTACTATACATGGTTGTTTTTTGAAAGAAAAAAAAATGCCTTACTATACATGGTCATTTAAAAAAAAGCCTTACTATAGTGTGTTTTGTTTTGTTTTAAACACGCCTTACGGTCACAAATACAGGTGCATGAGCAGGAGTGTAACAAGAGAGAAAAGTGAGAATATGTTCATGCCTGCTGAGAAAAGGGTATATATAGTGTGGTGGGGTTTTTTACAGCCATAAAACATATTATAAAGGTAAAACATTAAGTTGGAGGCACGGTGGGAGAGTGGTTAGCACGTCCGCCTCCCAGTTCTGAACTCCGGTTCGAGTCCAGGCTCCGGCCTTCCTGGGTGGAGTTTGCATGTTCTCCCCGTGCCCGCGTGGGTCTTCTCCGGGTACTCCGGTCTCCTCCCACATTCCAAAGACATGCATGGCAGGTTAATTGGGCGCTCCGAATTGTCCCTAGGTGTGCTTGTGCGTATGGATGGTTGTTCGTCTCTGTGTGCCCTGCGATTGGCTGGCAACCAGTCCAGGGTGTCCCCTGCCTACTGCCCAGAGCCAGCTGAGATAGGTGCCAGCACCCCCCGCAACCCGGTCAAGAGAATGGATGGATGGATAAAACATTAAGTTAATGACCTCGTGGCTTTCACTTATTGCGCGTAATTGTTGAGTTGTAACCTCAGCAATAAAGGAGGGAACACTGTTTCACTGTAGGTTATCACCATGTCTGTTGCCCCCAGAGCTCGCTAGGAGGCAATAGAGGCATAAGTTTTCCCCCATTGCACAGATGTTAAACGCATGCTGATGATAAAGATATGTGTATGGTTTTAAAAAACTAATAATCATTTTGATCACTCATTTTAAACCCTTTTTAAATTAAACGATAAAGTAAATAAAAAAAACACACATTTAGAGGAAAGCTTTCATTTTAAAGATAAATAATCGATCAAGAAGGCATTATTTATTTATGTATTTATTTATCTATTTAGGTTTAAAAAAACAAAACAAAAACGACTGTACATATTCTTTTGCTTACCACCAAAAAATGACCATGTATAATCAGGCTTTCATTATGTAAAAAAAATAAAAGACCATGTACATAGTAAGGCTTTATTATAAAAAACAAACAAAACAAAAACATATATACCATGTAAAACATTTATTTTAAAAAATACATATAAATAAATAAATAAAAATGGAAAAATAAATAAAAAATAAATAAATACATTAATAAAATTTAAAATAAAAAAATAAAGGGATTTTTTTTTTTTAATTGACCATGTATATTAAGGCATTATGTGTTTATTTATTTAGGTTAAAAAAAAAACTAAAAAAAAACAAAAAAAAACGACCGTGCATATTCTTTTGCTTCCTGCCAAAAAATGACCATGTATAATCAGGGTTTTATTATGTAAAGAAAAATAAAAATAAAAGACCATGTATATATAGTAAGGCTTTATTATATATATATATATATATATATATATATATATATATATATATATATATATATATATATATATATATATATATATATATATATATATATAAATAACAACAAAAAAACATATATACCATGTAAGGCCTTTATATAAAAAAATACAAATAAATAAATAAATAAATAAATAAAATAGAAGAATAAATACCAAATAAATAAATATATAACATTTCAAATAAAAAAATCAAGAAAGAGATTTTTTTTTAAATGACCATGTATAGTAAGGCGTTTTTTTTTTAACTTTATTTATTTACTTATTTATTTATGTATTTATTTTGTTTTATTTATTTATTTTATTTTATTTTTGCAAAAAAAATGACCATGGCTGGTAAGTTATGGCTGATTTTTTTTCTTTTTTGGGTAAATAACCATGTAAGGCTTTTTTTTTTTTTTTTTTTTTTTTAAACGACAATGTGTAGTAAGTTAAAACTAGTTCAACAAAAAAGGTTGTTTGAAAGCGCTATATAAATAAATATGACTCGACTTGACTTGATTTGAATGAAGCAATTAATGGCGATTTTTTATTGAGGATGCAGATGTGTAATTTTAAAATGAAACATGTATAGTACGAATGGCCACTGGGGCACCCAATCCCTTCTTGTTTGGGGCCCATTGCTACGCCACTAGCAGCCAATCAGCTCATGTCAGCTGCTGCTCTTCATCTGATGAGTAGTAAGCGCACGCCATAGTAACCTAATGTGACCCAGGTGACATGATGTTCCTCTTGTTGCTGAGCGTTGCTGCCAGTTTTACTCTGCTCTCAGGTAACATTGAATGTCATTTACACTATGCTAAGCTAATGTTTTTCATTCCCTCCTTCAGGACTGAAAACTGCATGTTTTATCATCCGAAGATTAGAAATATTTTTTTGTTTTCTTTCGGAAACAGCTCCTTCAAAGAGAAAATCGTCTTTGATATTTACTACAATGTTGATATTCGGTTCACCGAAGACTTCAAATGGTCTTAGTAGAATACCAAAATGTATACATTAGGTCTGTCCAAGACTCAGTTCAGTAGTGTTTGATATTTACATAGCCGAAATTTTAAAAAGTGTTTGTTAGTTTCCTTGCCTTTGGAATTTATAAAAACATGCCCATTTAAGTGAATTTTCGTTTCTTTTCTTTCAGGGCAGGATGTCACGCAGACTCCCGCCGAAATTATCAAGGCAACGGACCGCTCGGTCACGATTCAGTGTTCTCACAACATACCGAACTATGACCAGATGCTGTGGTACCGGCAGCGCGGCATGGGCATGCAGCTCATCGGGTACATGTACTACAACGATGCCAAGATGGAGCCTGGCGAAGAGGACGTGAAGCTGGATGGGAGCGGCCAGTCGGGCGAAACGTGCAAAATGATCATCCCCAAGTTGCGCTTGAACAGCAGTGCCATTTATTACTGTGCAGCTAGCTACCACAGTGTAGTGTCATGCTAAATCATTAAGTCATAAACCTTATCGCTCACATGGAGCCCCCCCACCCCATCCCATCATTTTTTGATAAGCCCCCACATGTATCCGCGATACCACCGTGCACCTGGGTCCAACCCTTCCATGGACTCTTATTAGAGTGGGAGGTTCTTCTTTTGGTTGCTAGCATGCTGCTAGACATGTACCTGTTGTTGAGGTTGATAAAAAAAGAAATAAAAATCATCATTGTCTGCTTAAAAAAACAAAACAAAAAAAACCATTAGGTTTATTGGGGACTAAATTGTCTTTAACAAACCAAAACATTTGTGTTTTTGTTAGCGTCAAAGTCTTTGCAAAGTGAAATCACAGCTTGGTTTGTAAATACATCGTATGTATTTCAAGAAAATGCGGCAAGACTGAGAAAGCACTACAGTACGAAATTGAAGCGCAATAGCGTTAAACTGTTTATCAGTTTTCCTGATTTTGCTTGCAGTTAGCTCCCGCCTTTTCGTGCCAGCTAGCTAGCTAAATTCCTTAGCTATAGCAGGCTAGGTCTTGTCATCTTATTGACCAATCATTAGTTATCTTGGGTGTCACTGTTAACAACAAGAAGCATATCAGGTTCGACGAAGATTCAAAATCATCTTTTCAAAAATCAGTTTGCTTAATTTAAGACTTAAATAGTCTCTGATGTTTTACGGAATAACAAAAACATTAATTGAGGATAGCTAGCTAGCTAGCTAGCTAGCTAGCTAGCTAGATAGATAGGTAGATAAACAGACAGACAGATAGACACACACACAGACAGACAGATAGAATTAGATAGAAAGAGCTTTAAAAATAGTCAACATTGCAGCATTTCCCAGAGTGCGCGTTAAAGGGTTAAATGAGGTCGTGAGCTACTGGCCAATCAGCTTGCCTGTCTGCTGCTCTTTATCAGATACGTTGTAAGCACGGATCATAGCAATCTCAAGTGAACCAGACGACGCGATGTTCCTCTTGTTCTTGAGCATTGCTGCCAGCTTTACTCAACCCGCAGGTAACATAAGATGCTATCAATGCGGCAATACAATGCTAATATTTTTTTAATTCTCTCCTTCAAGGACTGGAAAGACATAATGTTTGATCAACTGAAGACTTACTGTTCTTTTTTTTTTTTGTTAGATTTTTTACGAAAATGTAAACGTTATGCCCGTCAAAATCCAAATTGTCTTTGATGTTTATGATTTTACTACATTAGGTCATTTGAAGGTTATAAATGGTTCTTCATCTTAAATGTGTACATTTATACATCAAAGACTAAATCCATGTTGAAGTTAAAAAAAATCACATATCAAGAGTTAGCAAAAATCATTTTGTTGTTTCGACAGACAATGTAAGCTTGACTGTAGACTAAATAGCCTTCAAAGTTGACCAATATATCAGTATTGTCATTAGATTCACATAAACCTCTAATTCATCATCAATGTTTCCCAAAAACGTACAAAAGATTCATCGTAGACTAAACGAAAAACGTTGGTTAGTTCCACTGACTTGGAAGTTTACAAAAAGCATACATTTGGTAATTCTTTTCTTTTGTCTTTTCAGCGTTGGATGTCACACAGACCCCCGCCGATATCATCGATTCAGTGGGCCGCTCAGCCACGGTTGACTGTACTCATGATATCAACGGCTCCAACTTGATACTGTGGTACCGGCAGCGCGGCATGGACATGCAGCTCATCGGGTACATGTACTACAACGATGCCAAGATGGAGCCTGGCGAAGAGGACGTGAAGCTGGATGGGAGCGGCCAGTCGGGCGAAACGTGCAAAATGATCATCCCCAAGTTGCGCTTGAACAGCAGTGCCATTTATTACTGTGCAGCTAGCTACCACAGTGTAGTGTCATGCTAAATCATTAAGTCATAAACCTTATCACTCACACGGAGCCCCCCCACCCCATCCCATCATTTTTTGATAAGCCCCCACATGTATCCGCGATACCACCGTGCACCTGGGTCCAACCCTTCCATGGACTCTTATTAGAGTGGGAGGTTCTTCTTTTGGTTGCTAGCATGCTGCTAGACATGTACCTGTTGTTGAGGTTGATAAAAAAAGAAATAAAAATCATCATTGTCTGCTTAAAAAAACAAAACAAAAAAAACCATTAGGTTTATTGGGGACTAAATTGTCTTTAACAAACCAAAACATTTGTGTTTTTGTTAGCGTCAAAGTCTTTGCAAAGTGAAATCACAGCTTGGTTTGTAAATACATCGTATGTATTTCAAGAAAATGCGGCAAGACTGAGAAAGCACTACAGTACGAAATTGAAGCGCAATAGCGTTAAACTGTTTATCAGTTTTCCTGATTTTGCTTGCAGTTAGCTCCCGCCTTTTCGTGCCAGCTAGCTAGCTAAATTCCTTAGCTATAGCAGGCTAGGTCTTGTCATCTTATTGACCAATCATTAGTTATCTTGGGTGTCACTGTTAACAACAAGAAGCATATCAGGTTCGACGAAGATTCAAAATCATCTTTTCAAAAATCAGTTTGCTTAATTTAAGACTTAAATAGTCTCTGATGTTTTACGGAATAACAAAAACATTAATTGAGGATAGCTAGCTAGCTAGCTAGCTAGCTAGCTAGCTAGATAGATAGGTAGATAAACAGACAGACAGATAGACACACACACAGACAGACAGATAGAATTAGATAGAAAGAGCTTTAAAAATAGTCAACATTGCAGCATTTCCCAGAGTGCGCGTTAAAGGGTTAAATGAGGTCGTGAGCTACTGGCCAATCAGCTTGCCTGTCTGCTGCTCTTTATCAGATACGTTGTAAGCACGGATCATAGCAATCTCAAGTGAACCAGACGACGCGATGTTCCTCTTGTTCTTGAGCATTGCTGCCAGCTTTACTCAACCCGCAGGTAACATAAGATGCTATCAATGCGGCAATACAATGCTAATATTTTTTTAATTCTCTCCTTCAAGGACTGGAAAGACATAATGTTTGATCAACTGAAGACTTACTGTTCTTTTTTTTTTTTGTTAGATTTTTTACGAAAATGTAAACGTTATGCCCGTCAAAATCCAAATTGTCTTTGATGTTTATGATTTTACTACATTAGGTCATTTGAAGGTTATAAATGGTTCTTCATCTTAAATGTGTACATTTATACATCAAAGACTAAATCCATGTTGAAGTTAAAAAAAATCACATATCAAGAGTTAGCAAAAATCATTTTGTTGTTTCGACAGACAATGTAAGCTTGACTGTAGACTAAATAGCCTTCAAAGTTGACCAATATATCAGTATTGTCATTAGATTCACATAAACCTCTAATTCATCATCAATGTTTCCCAAAAACGTACAAAAGATTCATCGTAGACTAAACGAAAAACGTTGGTTAGTTCCACTGACTTGGAAGTTTACAAAAAGCATACATTTGGTAATTCTTTTCTTTTGTCTTTTCAGCGTTGGATGTCACACAGACCCCCGCCGATATCATCGATTCAGTGGGCCGCTCAGCCACGGTTGACTGTACTCATGATATCAACGGCTCCAACTTGATACTGTGGTACCGGCAGCGCGGCATGGACATGCAGCTCATCGGGTACATGTACTACAACGATGCCAAGATGGAGCCTGGCGAAGAGGACGTGAAGCTGGATGGGAGCAGCCAGACGGGCGAAACGTGCAAAATGATCATCCCCAAGTTGCGCTTGAACAGCAGTGCCATTTATTACTGTGCAGCTAGCTACCACAGTGTAGTGTCATGCTAAATCATTAAGTCATAAACCTTATCACTCACACGGAGCCCCCCCACCCCATCCCATCATTTTTTGATAAGCCCCCACATGTATCCGCGATACCACCGTGCACCTGGGTCCAACCCTTCCATGGACTCTTATTAGAGTGGGAGGTTCTTCTTTTGGTTGCTAGCATGCTGCTAGACATGTACCTGTTGTTGAGGTTGATAAAAAAAGAAATAAAAATCATCATTGTCTCCTTAAAAAAAACCTATTAGGTTTATTGGGGACTAAATTGTCTTTAACAAATCGAAACATTTGTGTTTTTATTAGCGTCAAAGTCTTTGTAAAGTGAAATCACATCTTGGTTTCTAAATACATCATATGTATTTCAAGGTCATTGCTGAAAATGCGGCAAGACTGAGAAAGCACTACAGTACGAAATTGAAGCGCAATAGCGTTAAACTGTTTATCAGTTTTCCTGATTTTGCTTGCAGTTAGCTCCCGCCTTTTCGTGCCAGCTAGCTAGCTAAATTCCTTAGCTATAGCAGGCTAGGTCTTGTCATCTTATTGACCAATCATTAGTTATCTTGGGTGTCACTGTTAACAACAAGAAGCATATCAGGTTCGACGAAGATTCAAAATCATCTTTTCAAAAATCAGTTTGCTTAATTTAAGACTTAAATAGTCTCTGATGTTTTACGGAATAACAAAAACACGTTAGGTTAATTGAGGATAGCTAGCTAGCTAGCTAGCTAGCTAGCTAGCTAGATAGATAGATAGATAGATAGATAGATAGATAGATAGATAGATAGATAGATAGATAGATAGATAGATAGATAAACAGACAGACAGACAGATAGACAGACAGATAGAATTAGATAAAAAGAGTTTTAAAAATATTCAACATTGTAGCATTTCCCAGAGTGCCCGTTAAAGGGTTAAATGAGGTCGTGAGCTACTGGCTCGCAGCCAATCAGCTTGCCTGTCTGCTGCTCTTTATCAGATACCTTGCAAGCACGGATCATAGCAACCTCAAGTGAACCAGACGACGCGATGTTCCTCTTGTTCTTGAGCATTGCTGCCAGCTTTACTCAACCCGCAGGTAACATCAGATGCTATCAATGCGGCAATACAATGCTAATATTTTTTTAATTCTCTCCTTCAGGACTGGAAAGACATAATGTTTGATCAACTGAAGACTTACTGTTTTTTTTTTTTTTTTGGTTTGTTTTACGAAAATGTAAACGTTATGCCCGTCAAAATCCAAATTGTCTTTGATGTTTATGATTTTACTACATTAGGTCATTTGAAGGTTATAAATGGCTCTTCATCTGAAATGTGTACATTTATACATCGAAGACGAAATCCATGTTGAAGTTAAAAAAAAATCACATATCAAGAGTTAGCAAAAATCAATTTGTTGTTTCGACGGACAATGTAAGCTTGACTGTAGACTAAATAGCCTTCAAAGTCGACCAATATATCAGTATTGTCATTAGATTCACATAAGCCTCTAATTCATCTTCAATGTTTCCCAAAAACGTACAAAAGATTCATCGTAGACTAAACGAAAAACGTTTGTTAGTTCCATTGACTTGGAAGTTTACAAAAAGCATACATATGGTAATTCTTTTCTTTTGTCTTTTCAGCGTTGGACGTCACACAGACCCCCGCCGATATCATCGATTCAGTGGGCCGCTCAGTCACGGTTGACTGTTCTCATGATATCAACAGCTACAACCTGATACTGTGGTACCGGCAGCGCGGCATGGACATGCAGCTCATCGGGTACCTGTACTACAAAACTGTCACGATGGAGCTTGGCCAGGAGGACGTGGAGATCAAGGGCGGTGCCCAAGCCCACGAAACGTGCAAGATGATCATCCCCAAGCTGCGCCTGAACAGCAGTGCCATTTATTACTGTTTAGCTAGCGCCCACGGTGCGGCGTGGTATGAAATCATCAAGTCATAAACCTTATCACTCACACAGAGCCCCCCGCCCCATCCCATCATTTTTTGATAAGCCCCACATATATCCACGATACCACCGTGCACCTGGGTCCAACCATTCCATGCACTCTTATTAGAGTGGGAGGTTCATCCGTTGGTTGTTAGCATACCGCCAGGCATGTATGTGTCGTTGATAAAAAAAAATAAAAAAATAAATAAAAAAAAAATCATCTTGGTTGCTTGTTTTTAACAAAACAAAAAAATAAAACTATCAGGTTTATTGGGGACTAAATTGACTTTAATCAAACTTTAACAAACGCAAACATTCATGTTTTTGTTAACGTCAAAGTCTCTGCAAAGTGAAATCGCAGCTTGGTTTGTAAATATGTCATATGTATTTCAAGATCATTGCTGAAAATGTGGCTGAGACTGAGAACTATGTGTATGAAATTGTGTTAAACTGTTTATCAGTTTTCCTGATTTTGCTTACGGTTAGCTCCCGCCTTTTCGTGCCAGCTAGCTAGCTAAATTCCTTAGCTAGCAGGGTAGGTGTTGTCATCTTATTGACCAATCATTAACGCAAGACGTCATGTTATCTCTGCGTCGGCATGAGCATTTTGCTACGGCCAAGCAAAGCAATCCAGCACCCGGTGGTGAAAAGCCCAAAGTCCAAAGCCAAGAAAAAAATAAATCAATCAATAAAAATGGTTAAACGCTGTAGTCACGGCTTGTGTAAGAGTGATAATTGTTATCCCGATCAACTAGCCGGCATCCTGCTAATATACGTATGTACATGTAGATAGATTTATGGATGGATGGATGGATGGATGGATGGATGGATGGATGGATGGATGGATGGATGGATGGATGGATGGATAGATAGATAGATAGATAGATAGATAGATAGATAGACAGACAGACAGACAGACAGACAGACAGACAGACAGACAGATAGAATTAGATGAAAGGAGCTTTAAAAATATTAAACATCGCAGCATTTCCCAGAGTTCCTGTTAAAGGGTTAAAGGAGGTCGTGATCCACTGGCTCGCAGCCAATCAACTTGCTTCTTCTGTTGCTCTTTATCAGATACGTTGCAAGAACGGATCATAGCAACCTCGAGTGAACCAGACGACGCAATGTTCCTCTTGTTGTTGAGCATTGCTGCCAGCTTTACTCGACTCTCAGGTAACATCGGATGCTATCAACGCGGCAATACGATGTTAATATTTTTTTATTCTCTCCTTCAGGACTGAAAGGACAATGTTTGATCAATTGAAGACTTACTGTTTTGCTTTTTTGTTTTTTTATGAAATTGTAAACTTTAGGCCCGTAAAAGTCCAAATTGTCTTTGACGTATATGATTTTACTACATTAGGTCATTTGAAGGTTATAAATGGTTCTGCATCTTAAATGTGTACATTACATCAAAGACGAAATCCATGTTGTAGTTTGCAAAATCACGTATCATGAGTTAGGAAAAATAATTCTGTTGTTTCAATGTAAGCTTGACTGTCGACTAAATAGCCTTCAAAGCTGACCAATACATCAATATTGTCATTAGATTCACGTAAGCCTCTAATTCATTTTCAGTGTTTCCCAAAAACGATTCGTCGTAGACTAAACGAAAAATGTTTGTTAGTTCCGTTGATTGGGAAGTTTACAAAAGCATATGTTTGGTGATTCTTTTCTTTTTCTTTTGTCTTTCAGGGTTGGACGTCACACAGACCCCCGCCGATATCATCGATTCAGTGGGCCGCTCGGCCACGGTTGACTGTTCTCACAATATCGACGTCTACAACCTGATACTGTGGTACCGGCAGCGCGGCATGGACATGCAGCTCATCGGGTACCTGCACTACAAAACCGTCACGATGGAGCTTGGCCAGGAGGACGTGGAGATCAAGGGCGGTGCCCAAGCCCACGAAACGTGCAAGATGATCATCCCCAAGCTGCGCCTGAACAGCAGTGCCATTTACTACTGTGTAGCTAGCCCCCACGGTGCGGCGTGGTATGAAATCATCAAGTCATAAACCCTATCACACATAAAGCCCAATTTTTGCATCATTCTCTGATAATGCATCTCCGGTGCCACTGTGCACCTGGATTCAACCATTCTGAGGACTGTTATTAGAATGGGAGGTTGATTTGGCGGTTTGCTAACCTGCCGCCAGAAATGGAAGATAAGCTTGTTGAATCGTCTTGGCTGCGCTTTGGTTCATCAGTTGAACTGAGTCGTAACGTTTTGACCAAGTCATTACTGCCGCTTATGAAAATGTTGAGTCATAATTGTGGAATTGTTCCACCTTGCTGCATCGCAACCGTGTCACTTCCTGTTTGACTTCCTGCAAGACAGCGCCTCTGCTCTGTCACATATCGAGTATGAAGCCTCATCATCGCCTCATTGTCTTTGTGGCCAACGTGGTCTGGATGACAGGTAGCCTACGACTCCCCATCGCCATTTAACGAGCTTTCGTTTTAAGCATTCGAGCTCATTTCTTTTCAGGGGTACAGCTGAGTGAAGACGAGAGGGTCTCCCAGACCCCCCGCGACGTTTTAGGGAAAGCGGACGATAGCGACGTCACGTTGAGCTTCACGCACACGCTCGCCAACTACGACACCATCCAGTGGTACAGGCGGGGGTCCGGCGCTGCTCGATCCTTGGAACTGGTGGCCGTCGTCAATTACGAGAAGACTTTGGTGGAGACGACGTTCAGGGACCGCGTCAATGTGAGCGGCGACGGCAGGAAGGCGGCTCACCTCCGCATTCTGGTGCAGAGGCGGCCTGACGACGGCGGCCATTTTCTTGCTGCTGCAAGTACACACGGCAATGAAGGGGCCCGACGGTGCCCCACAAAAACCCTCCCCGAAAGATAGGAGAACAGACGACGAAAGGCACTTGACACACTTTCTTACGGATGTCACTTTAAAAAGTCAAAATGCACTACAAAAAAAAAAAAATTGCTATTTGCGGGGTTATCAATCATAGATTTTTATCATTGTCAATGACACAAGAAGGAATGTCACCAAAAATATTGATTAAAAATGACAAGGCATTGTTGGGAGGACCTGAAGGTAGGCAATTAGCTGATTGGCTGCCGTGCATAAGCGAGCACAATAGTGACGACAAAAGTGGGAGGGATTCCACGAGAGATGTAAATATGCTGACAAAGAACAATAAAGGAATATAAAACTATTGCTTTCTATGACTATTCTTAGCTATTATGTTATGTTATTGACAAAATATTTATTAGCATCTCGTTTGGACTGTGTCAGTGTCAATTTTTTTTACGTTATACTACATTTGACTTTATTGTAATGTATATTTGATTATTGGAATTAATACTATTTAGATTTTGCATGTTATATGTACATATGTATATATATATATATATATATATATATATATATATATATATATATATATATATATATATATTTTTTTTTTTTTTTCAGTTAAATATAAGGAAGATAAAATTTTGAGGAATAAGAAGTCCAGCTTTTGTAATACACAAAACTTTTATTTATTATGTTTAATTATTTGACAGCTTTGTGTTTTGGATAATACTAAAAATCAATGACGATAAAATGTATATTTGTTTGTTTTTTTTGTTTTTTTTCAAACATGCATTATTTTTCCAGAACAATATAAAAATAACTATTATGTTTTTATTATCATGCTTTAAATATTGTTGCTGGCTGCTCTACAAAAAGCATGTACCGCCAAATGTTTAAATTCACATGTATGCGTATGTGTGGTTTGATACATGTTTTTTTTTTTTTTTTTTTTTTAATGTGTTTTTAGGTTTAAATATTTAAAAAAAACTCATAGGACAGAAATGTGTGAGTTTTTTTTTTTTTTTTGTATTAATCTGAAAACAAACTATAAGCTTTTATGGATTAGCAACACTATTTAAATCCCATTATATATATATATATATATATATATATATATATATATATATATATATATATATATATATATATATACATATATATATATATATATATATATATATATATATATATATATATATATATATACATATATATATTGCCTTTTGATTGAGTGGGAGGGATTGAGTGCTTACGTGTGCATCTCCTCCTCAGCTACTTTTCTTGGCTACACACAAATAGCAACAGCAACCTTGGAGAGGAGAGATGCGGGTTGAGATATGAGCAGCAGGTGAGGACGGCGAGGGTGATGAGCGGAGTGGTTGTAGGGGGGGGGGGGGGGGGGGGGGTACCAAAAACCATGAAAAACTGCCATGCAGGTTTTTGAACAAAGCGTACACACTGTGTATACAGGGGGCCACGGTGATACAAGCCCATAGAAGGGCTGTACAAAAACCTCCCTCACAAACATTGGCGCCATTATAGATGATAACATGGAAAGTCTCGTCCTGCTTTAACCTTTCAAGGTCATTTGTGTCCACCTCCCCTTCGTTCTTTGTGTATATGCAAATTTCATGAATATTCCTTGGGGTGGTAATTTTGTCTGATTTTGTAATTTCCTATGTCAGCGCTTTGACTTTTATTTGGGTACATTATTTTGACCCAACGGATTAGGTTGAAGATTGGATTTGGGCGGACTGAAGAGCTGTCACCAATTTTGGGTGGGTTTTATGCCCTAAAGTTGAGGCCAATTTCATGTAACATTCATAGAAAAATGTTGGTAATAAAAGCTGTATTGGTAACCTGGTAACCCATTCATTGATAGCTTTAACTCAACAGTATGGGTAGTTTTTACTCGGGGGTGTGCGTGAATTGATGGTGACTTGAATTGAGTAGCGAATTTACTGTTAAAAACGAATGCCAAACTGTAATTTCGTTTTTGGGTTTTACTTTTATTTTTTGGGCATACACACTCATCTATGTGTGACGCATGTATGTGGGAGTAGCACATATGCGTCATGTGATGGCTAGCGAGCATTAAAGTCAACTTTTCAGCAGTCAAGAGCGGAAACAAAAATACCCAGGTTAGCTTAGTAGTGCTAGCAGCTAGCTAGCAGCAGGTACGACACAAGCGGATTGATTTCAAATGTATCCAAAAAGGATAAGTGGTTCATAAAATGGATGGATGAATGATTGGAAGATCACGCTGGGTTCTGCCGGAGTTGAAATGTTATTTTAAACTAAAAAAGAAAACTTGCTTATAGGCTGAGGCGGCTGCATTGGTTTTGCTGTTCTAGATCAGACCAAGTCAATAGCAGGAATACTGCAAAACTGGTTTTACATTTATGCAAAGTCGGGGTAAAGGTGTTCAACTGCTCTATGACTCTTGAATTACAATATGTTTGATGCTGGCTTTGGCGCAGGAACAAAGGTTAACCATTCTAGGCAATGTCAGCAATCCTGGTTTTATACAAACGTTACTACCGGTACATACCAGACGGATGCACTGTGACTCTTCTGCAGATAAGCCTTTCTTTGGCGCAGGAACATGATCGACAGTTCTAGGGTAAGACACAGGAACAATTCATTACTTGGAAATGAAAAGCTTGCTTAATTTCCCAGAAAAAAAAGATTTTATGTGGAACTATAGTAGAAGAAAATGAGTGTCTGCGGGTGGTTTCATGTACAAGACAGCTACAGTGTGTCACTTATGCGGCTCATGGAGCTGTCTTTGGCGCAGGAACAAGGTTGACAGTTCTAGGTAAGATGTGGGAACAATTCATCAAAGGAATTTAAAAGCTTTTTAGAATTTTCCCAGAAAAAAAAAAGGTTTTACATTAAATCATAATAGTCGTTACGGGTGGTTTTGTCATCGGCCAGCTGTACTGTGATACTTCTCCGGCTTTTTTTGGTGCAGGAACAAGGATGACTGTTCTAGGTAAGACAGAAGAAGAAAGCAATGCCAGGGTAGCACGTTTCATATAGAATGAAAGTCTGTGAAAATCTGTCGTTGCGGGTTGTTTTATGCATTGGACGGCTGCGCTGTGACAATGCTGACAAAGCTTTGTTTGGTGCAGGAACAAGGTTGACCGTTCTCGGTAAGACACAGGAACAACTCAATGTCCAACATTTTAAGTCTTCCCACGGACATTTAATGAAAATCGTGAAAATGCGTACAGTTGTTGCGGATTGCTTTTGTGTACTAGACCGCTACAATGTGACCTGGCTGAAGTGTATTTTGGCACAGGAACAAGGATAACAGTTCAAGGTAAAACAGCAGAAAAAGCCAATGTCGGGAATACTGCAATTTATATGAAACTAAAGTGGAGGTAAAATAATCATTGCTGGTGGCGTTCACGTACCAGACAGCTGCACTTGTGGCTCTACTTTTGATAAGGCTTTCTTTGGCGCAGGAACAAGGTTGACCGTTCTCGGTAAGACACAGGAACAGTAAAACGTGTTTTATATGAAAACGTAGAATACAATGCGTTGTTGCGGGTTGTTTCGCATACCGGGCAGCTGCATGGTGACATTTCTACTTTTAGCCTTTCTTTGTCGCAAGATCAAGGAACAATACAGTATAAGGAAATTAAAAGTTTTCAAAACCTCCCAGAAAGAAAAAAAAATGTTTTAGTTGAAACTTGAGTGGTGGAAAATTTGTCGCTACGGGTGGTTTGACGTACAAGACAGCTACAGTGTTCGCATCTTCTGACGTTTTCTTTGGCGCAGAAACAAGTTTGACAGTTCGAGGTAAGATGCTTGGAACAAGTCATCAAAGGAATTAAAAAGCTATTTTGAATTTCCTAGAAAGAAATTGTTTTATATGAAACCAAAGTGGCGGAAAATGCGTCGTTATGGGTGGTTTTGTGTACCGGCCAGCTGCACTGTGATACTTCTGTTTATAAGGCTCTTTTTGGCGCAGGAACAAGGTTAACAGTTCAAGGTAAGAAACCAGAACAAGACATTGTGAGGAAAACTGCTTTGATATAACCTAAAATGGCGGAAAAATGAGCAGTTGTGGTTTGTTTTGTTGAGAAAGAGTTGGATTTGATTGACACAAAGTAATGTAAATTCATCGTGAAAATCCTCATTATGCTTACACGTGCATGCTTGTTCAAAAAAAAAAAATGTTAACACCGACGTGAGTTCATGAAAGATAAAATATTTAACGAAAACACTACGATGAAGGACGAATGACTCAAACTTGTCAACAATGTTCATAAAAAACAAGTACATTAGGTGTGTTCAAGACTTGCCTGATGTTTACAAAAATTGTATGTTTACGTGTATCTGAAATCCTAAATTGTCTTTCCTTGACAAAAACCTGCATCTTAGACTTACTCTTGATTAAACGTTCCGAAAACGAGTACGTTAGGTTAGGTCAGCCAGCCTGTTTTCCATGCCTCCCAATTCCCAATGCAGCTGATTCCAATGACAGCTAATCAGCCAGCTCTGGAGAAGCCTGATAACGATCCTCACCTGCGTTGCAATTGGGAGACATGGAAAACAGGCTCGCTAGGGGGGCCTGAGGACCGGAATTGAGAAACACTGGGTTAGGTGAAGACTCGAAATGTACGTTAGGTTCGTTCAAAATGTTCACGTTTGCAAAAAAAAATAATGAAAATGTATGCTAAGTCAACAAAGGCTGGATCACATAATTCAAGACCGAATTGTCTGTTGACTAAGAAAAAGAAAAAAAAAATGCATGTACAGTTTGTTAAACACTAAATTATCTTTGGTATTTACAAAAAACATAGGCTAGTTTATTTATTTATTTTTCACTCTTTTATTGCTCTTCTTTTGAAGACTGTAGATTGACTGTTTATGAACATTGTCTTTGACGCTTCCGGAAAAAAAACAACAACAACATAAATTAGGCTTATCGACTTTGATTAAGGCTCAATTCTCATCCTGGTTCGAAAAAAATCGACTTTGGTTTCATGAAGATTAGATCATCTTCGATGTTTACGAACAAACATTAGGCTCGCTGAATGTTTATAAATTCCTGTGACGCATATCGAAGACTTTAACTCATCCCTGGTAGTCACGAAAACCCATAACCATCGTGTTCATTTGATAGCTAATTCGTCATTAAATGCACATTGACATACTTTGACGAACATCAAAGATGACTTCAAGGATGGTTGAGCACATTTACGTCAGTGTAGCTTTAAGGCCTCTTCAGACAAAAGGTGGCTGCTGCGTGCGTTAAGTGACGAGATAAGAGCTCGAGAGGTTTCTGTGGTAGCTCGGCGTCTCTGTGCTCGTACGATCGAGCTTTTTTCGGCGCAGGAACCAAACTCTCTGTTTTAGGTAAGTAAAACGCAGACTTACGGATCTTTTACTGATGTGTTGCGAGCCCTCCAGGGTTTTTGCTTGACCGAATGGTGACAAGTGTTGATTTAAATTAAATCGAGACATGTTGATTCGGGGAAAGTTAGTACTGAAGTAGTTAAATGGGTCTGACGTGGAGGTTTTTCCACTTTGTAGCTGCAAGAAAACACGTTTTTTCTTTAAGTAAATCATAAATTGATTTTTTGACTTCGAATGTGATGAAATTTTGAGAGGAAAAAAATGTAGAACATACTCGTGTATTTTACTGTATTCAACAAAAAAAACAAAACTCTTTATCAGTTTAGAGTTCATGTCTATGTCTAATTTTGGTTCATTGAGGTAAGTAAGTTTGTCTTTGTTGCTTATTAAAAATGTGCATTTGGTTTGATGAAAACTCAAATCATCTCCGATGGTCATGAAAAAAAAACATACGTTAGGTTCATTGAAGAATTTCAAATGTCTTTGATGGTAACAAAACTATAGTCAATACTCAACTTATTTTCAAAAGCACTTAAAAAAAGTTAGTGGAAATCACCTTTGCTGTTTACATGAAAATTTTTATGATCAAGGACTCCATAACAGCTTTGTTGTTTCCAGAATGTGTGCGTAACGAGTACTAAACCTGCAAATCCCCATTGATTAACTTTAAGCGTGTCTTTGATGTTCACAAAAGGTCAGTGATATTAGAAGAAAAGCACGTTAAAGATGAAATCATCATCCATGTTTACATAAACTTGTACGTAAGTTCACCAAAAACTAAGTCGTCTTTGATATTATCAAAAACACAGACTCAAAATCAGCTTTGCTGTTAACGGCAGACGTACGTTAGGGCATTTGGAGACTAAATCATCTTTGAAGTTAGCGTAAAACATAATTTCGTTCTTGAAGACTCTAGTGTCTTTGATGTTAGCAAAACATGTGCGTTACTTTAATTCTGGAAACATCCAAACTATGGCCCGGGGGCTATTTGCGGCCCACCATCCATTTTGTCACAGCCCGCTATATATGTACTAAATTTTAATTTTGACATAGCCAGCAATGCAATAAAAAAAAACACAAGGTGGTAATAATAATAATAATAATAATAATAATAATAATAATAATAAATTATATAATAAGTAATATATAATATGTATATAATATGTAATATAATAAAAAATTATGGTGAGCGGTGTTAGAAGTGAAGATGTCGAAAAAGTGGCGCGGCATGGAGTAATGGGGACAAACAATACTCGTGACAACTAAGTAGTCTTTGATGTTATCAAAAACACGGTGAATAAAATAAAGACTCTAAATCATCCTTGATATTAACATAAATATCCTGCTTATTTTGTTGAAGACTACAATACTCATATTGGATGTGCACAAAAACACACATTGCTGCTGAAGACTCGTGTCTTTGATGCTAATCATACTGATGATATGTTTGTCGGCTCCGCACAGAACCCGGCGCCAAAATCACGCCGCCCAAGGTGACGTTGTTCCCGCCTTCGGATCACGAGTGCACCAACGACAAGGACAAGACCAAGAAGAAGACGCTGGTCTGCGCCGCCACCGACTTCTACCCGGACCACGTCCGCGTGGCCTGGACGGTGGACGGCGAGAAGAGGGAAAGGGGCGTGGCAACGGACCCCGAGGCCCGGCGGCGAGGGGCCACCTACAGCATCACCAGCAGGCTCAGGGTCCCGGCGCGCGAATGGAGCAGCGGGAGCCGGAAGTTCACCTGCATCGTGACCTTTTTCGACGGGGAAACATATGGCGACTATCCGCATGACATCCACGGCCAAGATGGTGACTTAAGCAAGCATGTTTACTCAAAATTGTCTTTGATGTTTACAAAAACACGTACATTCGGATCATTGAAGACTGCATGGTCTTTGGTATTAACAAAATCATGTATGTTCGGTTTTCGAATGCCTAAATCGACTTTGATTGCTACAAAAACATAAGCTTGCTCAGTTTTTTCAAGAATAAAAAAACACATCCGAAAACCTACATCATGTTCATCAAAGACACTAAATTGTCGAAACTAACCAAAAAAAGCGCATTACTATAAATCATCTTAAATGGTTACAAAAATAAATTTAACTTAAAGATACTAAATTTCTCTTGGTGTTAAAAAATATGTAATTAGGTTAATCAAAGACTGCGATGTTTAAAAAAAAAAAGTTACAAAAATGCATACGCTAAGGTTCTTTGTAGGCTAAAGTGTCTTTGATATTTACAAAGCCCTGCACATGGTCAAAAATGTTCATAAAATATTTTGTAGTCTTTGATGTTAAAAATTGGTGTGTTGTTGATGAAATTGCTTTTGATATTGACGAAAACACGTGTTAGGCTTATTTTTTTTTTAATTGTCTGGTTGCTAAAAAAAACCCAACATACGCTTGGCTCAGTTTGTTCAAAATTGTTTTTACTGTTTACGAACACACACATCCAAAAACCTACATCATGTTCATCAAAGACACTAAATTGTCGAAACTAACCAAAAAAAGCGCACTACTATAAATCATCTTAAAGGGTTACAAAGATACATTCACTTAAAGATTCTAAATTTCTCTTGTATGTAATTAGGTTAAACAAAGACTGCGAATCATCTTTGATTGAATGTTTAAAAAAAGTTACAAAAATGTATAGTATGCTTGGGATTCATTGAAGGCTAAAGTGTCTTTGATATTCACAAAGACCTCATGGTAAAAAATGTTTGTAAAATACTAGTCTTTGATGTAAAAAATATGTGTTAGGTCCATTGTTGATGAAATTGCTTTTGATATTGACGAAAACATATGTTAGGCTTACTGTTTTTTAAATCGTCTTTGATGTTTGAAGCCTCACATTCATCAGATGCTAAATTTTCTTTGACCAACAAAAATCAGTTGACGTAAGATCAACATCGTCTTTGATGTTTAACATGCTGGACTTATTGAAAACTATATTATGATTGATGAGAACAAAAATGTTGCCTCATCAAAGACTGCAAATCATCTTTTATGTTTACACAGACTAAAATTGGTTTATTAGGAAAACACGTATTTGACAAAAACAAAATCCTAGATGTTGATGAACTTATTTTCCCGAAATCATTTGAATTGTCTTTGATGATAACAAAAAATGCCGACTGTTGTCTTTGATGATGATGATGACAATTTTGACTGACGACTGTACTCTGATCTTCTCTTTAGGCTCAGGTGAAGACGGACAAAGCCGAGGTGATTTTGTGTTTTTGACATTTCATGGAAGCGTCTTACCAGCAACCGTGGCGAGGTTGTCAACTGTGTCCCGTCTTTTGTCTTCCTGCAGAGAGCTTCCTGAGGTTGGCGCAGAGCGGCAAACTGTCATACGGCGTCCTCATCGTCAAGAGCTGCGTCTACGCCGCTTTCGTGGCCTTCCTGCTGTGGCGGCTCAGGGTTGGTTGTGCTCAGAGATGCCTTGAGAAAAAAAAAAAAACAGAATTGAACAAATTAGACTAAATTGTTTACAAAAATGCATTTTGTTAGGTTCAATAAAGGCTACAAATGTTTTCCAGATTTCCATAGACGCGATTTGCTGAATTTTTCCTCATTGTTTTATTGCAGGTGTCGCCTGGGAAAAACCACTAAAGGAGAGGAATGTCTGTCTTGTATTTTTCCTCATTTTTTGTTTCTTCACTTTGTTCAATAAAAGTTTTATTCAGTACGAATAATGGTGTGCTTTGTTTGCCTTTCATTTCAAGTCAACTGTTTAATTATGTACTCCTGTAGAGGAAATTTATTTTTACAATCATTCACTTGCCGTATTTTCTTCTTAGTTATAATGTGCATTATATTTCACATGCATACATACATATATGTATACACAGCACATACATATACACATGCATATACAACACATGGTTATATAAAAAAAATAAAAAAAAACTTTCAAAAAGATTCTGATATGTAACTTCATCTTTACTGTAAAATACATATATTATTTTTTATTAAGAATAAATTATAGTATTTAAAAATATGTATATTTATTTTATTTTACTTTTAATTATATACATCATGAGGGAAGTTATATATTTGTATTTATTCAATTTTTATGTATTTTTTTCCTTTCGGACATATAACAACAGATCATTTGCAACATCAACAACATCCTCTTGAAGCCATGATTTTTATTTTTATTTTTTTACTGCATTAATATTTATATATTATATATTATAAAAAACTTATTTAGACATAATATGGTTAAATAATTTTTTTTAAAGTAATTTTGCATCTTGCATCTCTCTCTCAAACATATTCCGACAAAGTATCCATGTTAAACATAAATTTTACTATTATATTATATACTGCATGAAGTAGTTTATATATTTCAATTTTCAAAACTTATTTTCTTGAATATTTTTTTTATGGGGATTGTTTCTCTCTATAAAAATAAAAACAAACAAACATATGTAAGTTTTTGTTAAAGTTAATTTCTGTGTAATAAAGTTAGCTTGTTTTTCTGAGTCACGAATGATTTAAAACAAATGTATTTTATTTTCTATTTTTAATATATGCAGTACGTCGAATTTGATTTGTGCTGTTCCTGACTTGTGCTTTTGTGTGCAAATATATTTTGTGTTGACACACTTTGCATAAAAAAATAAATAATAAATGCAAAGGAAATTGGTAAAACAAGTATGCAAAGTATTGATGCAAAAAAATGTATTGCCACCAATAACATTCGAAATGTGCTGTTGAGTGAAATGAGGTCACGCAGCAAGAGAGGATGTGGTCACGGTGCTCAGAAACTCGCCAACACATGCGCGCACAACTTTCCACATCGCCGCAACCGCCATCTTGCACCTGCACACATGCGGGATGTGAGACGTGCGTGGGCAGGAAGTCAGAAAGGTGCAGTAAAGCAATGACACTTTTCAAAAACAACATCCATGTTTGTCATTTGGAACTTAAGTACAGAAAAGAAAAGAGAACATGTACATCTGAATTGCACAGATGGTCTAATTCCAGATTTAATTGCAATTTCGACATTACAGGGGACAGCCCAACGACTTGATGAACTCCCGTTTCCAAGATGGCCGCACCCATTTCGTATAAAACGAAAATCAGGACAGTCGTTAAACTGACCGCACGCTCTGTCATTAGTTAAAGCGGCGTCACATGGTTTATGGACGCCATGTTGTCAACATCTGGCTCCATTACCGCAATCTTACAGTGCGAGGCCAAACATTTTGTATAGACTTGACTCATTCAGCCATTTTCAGCAGTGAAAATGTAATATTTTGTCCAGAATTCCTTTGATAAATTCGTTATTTTTCATGTACAATTAACACATTTAAAAAATCATGTTTCTACTTGCTGTCGACTGATGACATCACCTGTGCCGAGGAAGTAGGTAACGACCAATCACGTCTCACCTGTTTTCTGGGTTTGGTCAGCAAACTGAGCCATGATTGGTCGTTACCTACTTCCTCAGCACTTGTGATGTCATCTTCAGTTGACAGCAAGTGGAAAATTTTGTTTTTAAAGGTATTATGCCTTCTTTGCAGGTGGCGTGAGTTCGCTTTTCCACTCGGGAGACCATGTTTGTGCGCGTGCGTGTTTGCGTGAGTGAGTTTTAAAAAAAAAAAGAAAAGTTTTTAAAGGTATTTTTTAATTATAGACAAAATATCTTCTTACTGTTGAAAATGGCTCAGTGAGCCAACTATCCCTAAAAGTATTTAGGGCGTATTCACATCATTCAAACAAAATCTAGCACCATAATTTACTCCAAACAGATGAATAATTTATTTTGATTCAAAAGTGATTTTTACTACTGCTATTTAGTACACATACCACTTTATAGTTCATTTATATTTATTATTATTATTATTATCATCCATCCATTTTCTGAACCGCTTAATCCTCACAAGGGTTGCGGGGGGTGCTGGAGCCTATCTCAGCTGGCAATGGGCAGTAGGCAGGGTACACCCCGAACTGGTTGCCAGCCAATCGCAGGGCACAATTATTATTATTAATAATAATTTATATTTTCTTTTTTATGTACAAATGTAACGAAAGTTGTGTGTACTTTGCTTGACTGTCCCCTTTTTGAATATATTACTGTACTTATAGTTACCTCTTTTTTTTTTTTTTTTTTACTACAATATATACACCACAAAAGCCTCTTTAAAAAAAAAAAAAAGTCTCATTACATTTTTATATTTATTTTTATTTATTTAAAAATTCAAACACATTTACATGTAAAGTTGTTTGTATTATTTATTTAAACAATACATATTTTTAAAATGTTACCTTTTTTAATTTAATTGATGCACAAGTAAATTATAAAAATGATTGAAATAATCTAAGAAAACAAATAAATGTATTTAGGTGTATCATTACATAAATATACAGGTACTCTCAATAAATCTCTTTAATATTTTTAATATATATATTTTAAAATATTTAAACAAATTCATCTTTTACCAGTATATTTTTTTGTGTATTTTCATTTTCACTCATAACTCCTTCGAATGGCAAGCAGCACACTCACACTCGTGATATTGTGAACGTATAGTTTTTATTGTGATCATACAAAAATAAAACAATATGACAAAATGGCAATAAAGCATCTTCTACATGATGATACAACATTGAAGGGGCAGCACAGTGACATTTTTTTGGTACCCACCAAAACACGGAGCTCAGCACCATCGTGTCACCGAGCTAAGCTGCCACCGCTCCGCGCTTGGCGGGCACAGCTGGCACAGCAGAAGGCGGCGTAGTACGGGTTGCCGCACAGACGGGCGTAGACCACCAGCTCGCAGTTGGCCAGCTCGGGCTGATCCGAGCACGGTGATGATGACGATGATGTCATGACCGAGCCTGAAATGAACGTCCAGCTTTTTAAAAATCCAACAGTGACAAGCCAAAAGTCACAATAACTTTAAAATGTAACGGACACAACATTAAGTACGCCCTATCAGTTGTTCCTACTATGTTATAGAATGAGATGTATTGACACCATCATAATAAATACAGAAATAAATAATACAATATATCTAAAAATAATAATCTGTAGGGTTTTTTTTTAATAATTAAAATATTTACTTGACTTGACTTTGGAAGTTTTGATGGTGGGTGTACCTACTGTAATGAAGCGACCAGTCGTGCGTTGGGCTCGCATACCTGTTTGGGCGTCTTTGGCGATGTGCACGTCGGCCGAAGCGCTGGCCGAGTACACGCCGGCGTAGGCGTTGCATGTGTAGGTACCCTCATCGGTCGTCTGCACATTGTTCAGGATCAGGGTCCCGTCGGGTGACACCTGGACCTTTCGCCCATCCGGACGCACCGGGACGCCGTTCCTACACCCCGAGGAAAAGCCATGTTGATGATGATGATGATGATGTTGATGTAATGCGTTTTAGACATATAGTGATCGGCTGACATACGAGTTCCCACGTTTACAAAGTTTTCAAGTTATTTAGAGTCACCTAAACTCTTCCTTATTGTTTTATGGTGTCCCACAGGGTTCAATTTAAGGGCCCCTAATGTTTTTGTTGTCTCTATGGTTCAACATAATTGCAGTATTTTTTTTTTAAACTATGGTTTGTTTAACTGCTGCATACAGTCGTGGTTCATGTAAGCTGATGCTTTCTGACCCCTCTTTGATTTGCCGCCACCTTGTGGCATCTATAGAAATTACACTTTTTTGACGTGTAACAATTCCCACATAATACTTCCAATTTACATTGTTCAAATTTCAACTAGCTTAAAAAATTCACGCCTCCCGGGATACATATCATCTGATTGCACATTACTTACAGTATTTGCACAATTTAACACTTAATATAAACTTTTCCCCCCATTAATTTTCAATGGGAAAGTCATTGAACTTTTTCTAAGTATCACTTTCCACGCCCACTTCCATACATATAACTTGTCATCATTACCAGGTGTCTGATACTGCTTGGTGGCACAGTTGGTAAAGTGCATTGTCCAGTAACCAGGAGGTCTTAATTTCAAAATTTATCTTGCAATGTGCTTTCAGCATTCCCACGCAATTTCTCCAGAAATTGCACTTAGTCTAGTTGTGGGAATGCCGAAGCATTTTTTGTGCAGCTATTTTGACAGATGTGCTTTTACTAATTATGGTATTGAGAAAGAGATGAAAAGAAGTGGATGTTCACTGAATTAAATATATATTATGTTATTACTGTTTGCTTCTTTTGAAGTACAATACCATAAGGTGCCATTTTTCAGGATTTAAAAAAAAGGTTTTAAAGGTGAGAGTAAAATTACCTGGACCAGCCGATGCTTACGTTGTCTCCCGTCGCCACGCAGGGCAGCTGGGCCGTGCTGCCTGCAGGGACCTGGATGTTGTCGGGAGCTTTGGTGATCCGCAGGGCGGCTGAAGGCCAACAACAAAGAGAAAGAAAAAGATACAGTCAAAACACTTGCATCTGAAGTCATTTTTTCTAATTGAAATGAATGGAAATGTCCTTGCAGTGCTAAAGTAGTAGTTTTCAATACACAACGTGGTCACCTTGCACTCTAAGCTGTACGTTTCTCTGCTCCAGCTGACGCTGCGTGGAGGCGGAGCAAGTGTACACGCCGGCGTCCTCCGTCCGGAGCGACTCGATGAGCAGCGCGCCATCTGACTGCTGGACAAACCTTTTAGAAAACACCATTCATTTTTAGATTTATATTTCACATGCAATTTTACTCATTTTTAAGGCAATGCATCTAAAATATGTCAATATGAGGACTTTTTAAAGGCTTTTCATGGAGACTGCGTGTTTTCATGACTTTCTGGAGCAGTTTTAGGGATAAAATCTACATTTTCAAGAGACATTCTGTGTATATTAAATAAACTTGAATTGAGTTGAGTTTAATATGACTTTTTGACGCCACATTATACTGAATGTTTATTATTAAAAGGACTTTTGGAAGGAATTGTGTTTATAATAAATACATTGAAGGCGTATTTAAAGTCATTTTATATATAATAAATCAGTGAAAGTCCTAAAATTTAACATAATGTCCGTAAAATATCTTCCATGACCCTTGAAATTTTAGGCCTTTTATGCAAATCCTTTAACAAGTCTTGAAATCGACATATCCAACATGGCACACGTTAAGATAATGTTGAAAATTGACTACCTAAAATGCTTTTCAGAAAATCGACATTCTATATAAATACACTCCGAACGTATTTTACGGACTTATTCATGAAATGCCTCCAAATAGCTTGAAAATTGAGTTACTCAACAAAATAATCCTTTAGAAGTCTTGAAAAATGAAGCATTCTACATAAAAATACCTTCGAAAAGCCTTGAAAACTGACATAATTACTTAAAAAAAAATCTTAAAAATTGAATTGAGGTATTATATATTTAAGGCTTCAAGGAGCCTTGACAAAAACAAAAGCATTGAAAACTGATGAAAATCCTTCAGAAGTACTGAAAATTGAGGTATTCTAAGATTCTTCAAGTATGTTTAAAAGTTTATCACATAAAATGCCTTGAACAGGTTTAGAATATGTGTTCCTCATAAAATCACTTCCAGATGTCTTGAAAATTGACACATTCTACAAAAAATTGTCCTGTCTTTTTAAATTGATATACTGTATTCAACATAAAATTCCTTGAAAAAAAAAAAAAAGTCTTGAAAATTGACAGTCTACATGAAATCCCTTGAAAATTGCCTATAGCTTTGTAAAATACCTTCAAAAAGACCTGAAAATTAACATAAAACATTCTTCATTTTTAAAATCAAATCCATATAAATGTGGACAATACCTGGTGTCGCTAAGCGCCCGCCCGTCCCGCGTCCACTGTATGCTGACGTATCGTAGCGCTGCTGCGGGTACGACGGTGCACGGCAGTCGGGCCGCTTGCCCTGCTCTCATCTCCAGCAAAGACGAGGCCGAGCGCTCCAGGGTGAACCTGACAGGAAGTAGAACACGCCAATTCCTCCACTGCAAATCTTCAAAATAAAAGAGAAGGGATTTTGCTCTCACCCCAGCGTAGGTTCGTCCGTCGCCAAGAGGGTGGGCTGCAGCTGAGACGGTCCCTCTATATATGTATGTATATATATATATATATCATTAGGAACATATTATGGGATGGCAGACCTCCGCCAAGGCATCTACCTGAGACGGTCAGGTAAACGTAGCGATGGTCTCTCTCCTGCCCCCTGGTGGCCACGCACAAGAACCAGCCGGCGTCCGACTTGCTGACGGGACCGAGCAGCAGCGAACCGTTAGGCTGCTGCTGATGTCTGAAGCAAAGACACAAACAGAGCCAATACATTGGTAAAATTGATGGGTCAAATGTAATGTTAGTGATTCAAATTCTTACCTGCGCGACGTCAACGCGGTTCCGTCCTTCCTCCACTCGACCGCCACCGTGGCACTGGACGACCACGACGACGGCAGCGGGCTGACTCTGCAGGGCAGCACCACCGTCTGGCCCGCCAGGGCCTCCACAGAGGACGGGTCCGATTGGTCGATCCTCACCTGGGCTGGCAAAGTCAAACTGGAGCGAGCAAGGAAAAATCACTTTACGCTGCACTTAGACGCAGGTCGAAGTCGGCATAAAGAGCGCCACACAAGCGGGTGACGAAAGATGCATGCAGACGCAAGACGACAACACAAAAAAAATACAGTGCAACCTTGACTTATGATTTCAGTTCGTTTCTTGTAACTTGAATCGCTTGTTTCTGAAGTCAACTTTTCCCATTTAAATGAATGTAAATGCCGTTAATCTGTTCCTTAAAAAAATAAAACCCATTTTTACAATGGGTTTTTAATAAGTTTTACTTCTTTCTGTCCCTTTTCCTTTCTCTTTTTTTTAAGGAATGAAATAAAGATTGAATTAAGTTGAATAAGAAAAATGTCACTGTATTGTACTGTAAAAAAAAAGTGTAATAACATTTAAAAAGAATGTAGACTAAGCGGCAATGTTTTTTTTGTTTTGTTTTGCAGAACAGAAAGAATATATGTGTATAATATTCCTATATTGTCTGTATGTCTAGAATATTTTTTTACGGCGTTTATAAATACCGAGATATTAATGCTACGTTCGTTAGCTAGCTACGACATTGACATTATGTGTTAGCATTAAGCTAGCAGACCTTTGCAAGACAAATGTATGTGGTTTCATGTTACTGTTTAGTTAGTTGTATTTACAGTCAATTTCAACGGGTAGTGGCATTAAACAGCTTGAAGAAACTGCATACTTGTTACTTGTACAACTCAAATCGGGTCACTCGTAAGTCAAGGTAGCACTGTACTGATTCCCTTGAGGTTTTTAGTGACCACACTTGGACGAGGACGTGTGAGCATCACAGCGCGTTTTTATTAGTTTGATGGTGACAATGAACATAGAGTGAGACGACACACAAACAAGTGTAGGCGGGGCTGGTGAGCTCATGTCGGTGGATTATGGGAACACAAAGCGGGGTAGGAAAGGGCATTTATTCAATCTGGTTTTCATTTCAGGGGGGTTCGAAAGGGTTCGTTAAAAGTGGTGACTGATGGGGGGCGTTGGTTGTGGTACGGGGGAATTGGGTTAATTTAGGGGCGCACCCCCCCTCTCAAGGTCCTTACCTGGCCGCGGGGATGAGGTGCTTTTTCACGGTGACAAAGTAAGGCTTGCGGGCCTTCATGTAGACTCGGGCCTTGTGGGCAGTTTGGGCCACGCTGGAGGCTACCTTGCCTTTGTAGCCTTTGTAGCCATTTCCGTTTCCGTTCTCACCGTTTCCATTCTCACCGTTGCCGTTACCATTTCCGTTTCCGTTGTGGCCATTGCCGTTTTCGGCGCCGTTTCCGTTGCCGTTGGAGCGCTGTCCATATCCGTTTCCGTTACCGTTTCCATTTGAGTAACCGTTTCCGTTGGAGCGGCCGTTTCCGTTACCGTTTGAGTGGCCATTTCCGTTTCCATTGGAGCGGCCATTTCCGTTACCGTTGGAGTAACCATTTCCGTTTCCGTTACCATTTCCATTGTCATGCTCCCCGTTTCCATTTCCGTTGCCGTTTCCATTCCCATTTGAGTAACCATTTCCGTTGGAGCGGCCGTTTCCGTTACCGTTACCGTTTGAGTAACCATTTCCATTACCATTTCCATTGTCGTGCTCCCCGTTTCCATTTCCATTGGCGTGACCGTTACCGTTTCCATTGGTATAGCCGTTACCATTTCCATTTCCATTTCCGTTTGAGTAACCGTTTCCATTACGGCCATTACCGTTTCCGTTTGAGTAACCGTTACCGTTGGTGCGGCCGTTACCATTACCGTTTCCATTTCCGTTTGAGTAACCATTACCGTTTTCATGGCCGTTACCATTTCCATTTCCGTTTCCATTGGTGCGGCCGTTACCGTTTCCATTTCCATTGGCGTTACCGTTTCCGTGGCCGTTACCATTTCCGTTTCCGTTGCGGCCGTTACCATTACCGTTGCCATTGGTGTGGCCGTTACCGTTTCCATTTCCGTTGGTGTGGCCGTTACCGTTTCCATTTCCGTTGGTGTGGCCGTTACCGTTACCGTTGCCGTTTCCGTTGGTGCGGCCGTTACCGTTTCCATTTCCGTTGGAGTAACCGTTACCGTTGCCGTTTCCGTTGGTGCGGCCGTTACCGTTTCCATTTCCGTTGGAGTAACCGTTACCATTTCCATTGGTGCGGCCATTACCGTTGCCGTTTCCATTAGTGCGGCCGTTACCATTTCCATTTCCGTTTGAGTGACCATTACCATTACCGTTGCCATTACCATTTCCATTGGTGCGGCCGTTACCATTTCCATTTCCGTTTGAGTAACCATTGCCATTACCATTGCCATTGCCATTTCCATTGGTGCGGCCGTTACCATTTCCATTTCCGTTTGCGTAACCATTACCATTACCATTACCGTTGCCATTACCATTTCCATTGGCACGGCCATTACCGTTTCCATTGGTGCGTCCGTTACCATTACCGTTTCCATAACCGTTACCGTTTCCATTGCTGCGGCCGTTACCATTTCCATTTCCGTTTCCGTAGCCGTTGCCATTTCCGTTTCCATTGGCACGGCCGTTACCATTTCCGTTTCCGTTGGCGCGGCCATTACCGTTTCCATTACCATTTCCGTTTCCGTTTCCATTTCCGTTTCCATTGTTGCCATTTCCGTTTGCTCTGCCATTGGGCTCGTGGCAGACATAGTCGCACTCCTCCTGCGTTGCAAAGTGGTTGCTGTTGCCGTGGCATCCTCCGTACCAGAACTCGGCACACTTGCCAGTTAGAATGTTAAAGAAGTAGCGCGGTGTCCAGCTGGCGCAGGATCCGGCAGCCTTAGGCAGTGAGCAGATGGAGCGCTCGTCTGGAGAAAACAAAGACATTTTTCCTCAAATCACTATCGCGTGTGTGGTCGGGTTTTCGTTGTTGACACTCACAAGGTGCAGCTGGGTCGCGGCAGCCCTCTCCGTTGGGTCCGGCTGCGGGGGTGGTACGGTCGTAGCAACACCCGTAGGTGGTGGTGCGGCACTGGACGGCGTTCTCAGAGGGGATGTAGGAAATGATCTGAGTACACACATGCGTGCCATAGCAGTCATCAATATCAATAATTAACACAATATCTACCAATATTGTCGCCGATGACATATCACATCATTGATATCTGATACAGCTGTGTCAATACAGTAGCCTATCATACAGCACTGTATTGATATTCAATGTAGAGGATCTATGAAAAAATTTTATTAATAAAAAAAATGAAATTTATTCATGAAAAACTAATTGTTTTTTCATACTGAAGTTCTCGTTTTCATTTTTTTATAAGTGTACTTTTATTTTGGTGATGATATTTGCCTTTTTTTTAATTAACAAAAAAAATTAAATATGTATAAACAAAAACCTTAATAGCAGCAATAGGGATTGGTCGGATCACAAATAAAATAAAATAAAATAAAATAAAATAAAATAAAATAAAATAAAATAAAAATAAAATTAACAATTTAGTATAAAATCCAAAAATATGTAAAAGCAACAATAACTATTTTAAAATATAGATTTAAGTAATCATGGAGTTTTCAAAATTAAAATACTCCATGATATCCAACTAATTATTATCATGTTGCTACATTTATTTATTTTTAACTTTTGTATTATTATTTTTTTAAACAATGGAAAAAGTACAAACGATTCTAGGAGAGTCAGCGATTATAATTGTTATAATCAGTTATTATGAATTAAAGTAAAATGCAATTCATTTAATTCTGCAGTGGGTGATTATTACTCTTTTGTTGGTCCTCCAATTAAGCCCTACCTGGACCATCATTGGCTGACGTTTTTCAAGGATTGTCACTGTATCGTTGGATCAAGACAGTAATACTAATATTACTTGTAATTTATAAAAGCACTTTACATAAAAAAAATAAATACATGGTTGGAAAAATTCAGCTATTTTCACCAATAGTGGTTTGATTTAGTTGAAAGAAAAAAATACAGAGATCAAAGAAAAGTTAGCCTATAAGTATTATTAAGCTTTGCGAAAGTCATACTTCAAATGGCAGTAACTGTAAACCCATAATACAGTATAGTACAGTAAATACAATAAAGTAGTAGAGTAAATTCCGCCTAGCAACAATTGACTGTGCAAAACATTTTTTTTTTTTTAAATGAGCAATTTCATAATACATGAAACATGCTTCTCTCACCGCTCTTCCGGGGTAGTCGGTACAGGTCTGCATGTTGCATTTCTGCTGGTCGGTGGGTGCCTGATGGTACTGGGCGCAGTAAGCGTCCTCGACCACACGGGGGCCTGACTCGTCATTGTAGAGACAGTCCACGCCGCGATACTGGAGGCCACCTCCACATGGGACGTTGCAGTCATTCCACTCGCCGGTTCTCCAGCTGTGGGACAAGGGCAGGGAAAAGGAAATGTACCGTAAAGCAAAAGGCTTATTTATGGATTCATGAGCGAAAATGGCAATTTCAAACCAAAATTGCTGATTTGTTTTGTTTTGTTTTTTTCAGGCATGGCTGCTATTTTGGATGTCTGCCCATGATAGCAACATGACATTTTATAGATCGGAAAAAGTAATACTGGCTTTGGTGACTGAATGCTTTCAAATATTTAGTTAAAATATTTAGAAAGACAAAGGCAGCCTCAAACCAAAATGGCCGACTTCCTGTGCAGTTTTGGACACTTTTCAGTGAGTCTACTTATGATAGACATGCCTACTAAATGTAACATTTCCAAGTGAAACTGGCTTTGGAAACTGAATTTTAAAAAGAATTCCAGAGCAGTGGTTCCCCAACTGTGGCACCCGCATTTTCTTTTTTGTTTCATTTTCGCAACCCTCTTTTATAGATGTCACAAACAATCAATAACATGCAGCTTTATTTAAAAACAGCTTCTGAAAACACGTGTAGTATCATACATAAAATGTGTTTAACATACCGGTGCTAACAGTAGCTACATCATGCTAGCTAGAGTAAATTAGCGGCTAAAGCGCTAGGCGGCTACACTTCCTGTCGCTTACCAACTTGGTACCCCTCAGCAGTGTAACAGAAAAATCAAAGTACGACTACATATTTTTTACTAGCTGTCCACAATACACCCAAAATGGGCCCGAGACCCACCAGTTGAGAAATTCTATTCTGGAAGGCATTAACGAGCCAATATGGCTGCTTCATAGCGAAATAGCAGACTTCAGGTGTTTTTTTGTTTTTTTTTGGCCACGGCTCCTTCTTGACACTTTTTTTGGTATGTCTACCAGTACTTAGACAACATGTATACCACATAACACATTGCTGAAACTGGCTTTGTGGGTCGATTTAAGGGTACTAGCCAAAATGGCCACGTCAAACCAAAATGGCCGACTTCCTGTGTGTTCTCAGAATAGGGTTTTATCGACTTTTTTTTTTTTTTGTCAGTCTGCTCATGATAAACTTTCATGCTGTTTAATTAGACTATCACAAGGGGCAGAATTTTTTTTTAAATAAAAAATTATTATTATTATTATTATT
The DNA here is from genome assembly GCF_051991245.1 of Festucalex cinctus. Taxonomy (NCBI): domain Eukaryota; kingdom Metazoa; phylum Chordata; class Actinopteri; order Syngnathiformes; family Syngnathidae; genus Festucalex; species Festucalex cinctus. Next base: position 13,666,090 of record NC_135422.1, on the reverse strand, counting down.
ATTATTATTATTATTATTTAGGTATTTATTTTTTTCCTACTGTAAAAGTGTCAACAAGCCAAAATGGCCACTTCAAATCAAGATGGCTGATTTCTTCTTTTGAGGCATGACTTTTTGAGCCTACTAAATGTCATGTTAGTAAGTGAAACTATCTCAAGGGGCTTAATTCTAAAATAAAACATTGTGGAGGAAGTTTGTTGGGTTTTCACTCACGCATAGGTGACAGGGCAGGCCTGAGTGTTGCAGGCTCTGTTGCTCTCGGGACGGGTGTAGTACGCACACAGGTAGTCGGGCACAGCCTCGTTGTCGATGGAGCAGTAGACGGTTCTGGACTGGGAGCCTGGCGGCAAACAAAGCAGCGGATATTTTCTAACACAAGAACAAAATGAATGCCAAGGAGAAATCTGTCCCTGGATTTCCCACCTGATCCGCACTCTTGGCTGCAGGCGGACCAAGAACCGAAGCTCCAGGTGTATCCCTCTCTGGGGTGCCCCACGGGAAGGTAGTACTCGTAGTCAACACCCTGGTTGGGCTCCTGGCTGATCAGCTGCGGCGATCACATTCAACAAATTCAACGTTTTGCACTTTTTTGCAGACAACGGGCAGCGTGTTCCCCCATTGGAGAAGCGTTCTCACCTCCACGACAAGGGGCTCGGTGGTGGGTCCGCGGCCGATGATGGACTCGGGAGTGTTGTCGCCCTCGATGCCTCGCTGGTAATAAAGCTTGGTGCCGGCGATGTGGGTGGCGCGGGTGGACTCGAGTGCCCAGTGGCCGTTCAGGTAGTAATCTCCTTGAAGGTTCTTGACGGCTAATCACGCAGACACACAACGGGACTTTGCTAGGACCATTAATTAGTTTTTTTTTTTTTTATTATTATTAAAAAAGAAAGTTTATTAATTAATTAATTTATTTATTTGTATTTATTTTAGTGGTGTCAAAATTATTTTTATTATTACTATTATTATTATTATTATATAATTGTCATAATTTTGAGTTAAATTAAAGTTCCTTTAATGCCATTAATTTTTTTAACGCATGGGAACCCTGTACTGCGGAGATTCCAGTCGCAATGCAGCACGTCCATGTCAAAATTCTGCAGTAATAAATTGAATAATAATGCATATATTTGAGGAGACTGGGGCCAAGTTGTAGTTTACAATTATTAAAATGTGCAGAATCTCACAAGTTACTTCATGTTAAAGATTAGATAGCTCTTAATATGAAAGAAATGCACTGAGCTGTCACGAACATCTTACACATGCAATCATGCCATCTAGTGGCAGAAAAATGACCTCAACACAAATCAATATCACACTCGTTTTTTGCAGTACATCTTTTTAAATTTCAACTCAGTTTTCTGAATTATTAGGAAATTACTAAATTAATGACTAAAAGATGCAGCCATATTTCAATTAGATTAACATTTTCTCCCCTTTTATGTTAACTAGATTAGGGAAACAAAAAAAAAAAATGCACATTTTATTGTACATTTAGAACAGATATAAAAATTTGCGATTAATAGTGAGTTAACTATTGAACTCATGCAATTATGATTAAAAATGTAATAGCCTGGTTTATTTATATTTATTTATTTATTCAGTTAGTTTTAATTTATTTTTATTTATTCAGCTAGTGTGAATTTGTTTTATTCAGTTAGTTTTAATTTATTTTTAAAGCAAGTTTATTATCATTTATTTATTTAGCCCGAAAATGCCGATAACTTATGAGGGCCAAAAGCAGGCATTCAAGACATCCATGAAGAGTTTTACCGAGGTAATTGCGTGAGGGTTGTTTCTCTCTGATGCTGATGGAGGTGGCTCCAGCGGGGATGGTGAAAATCTGGTGGTAACCTGCAGATGTGGAAAGGGGGCTTCAGACTTTGCACGTGTTATTCTGGAGTGGGGTGGTTGTCACGACTAACGTACCGTGGTCTAGACGCTGCGCGGTGAAGGTGTTCCTGACCAGTGAGCAGGTCTGTCCGTGGCCCCCGCACTGCAGGCAAGGGTCCTCCTGCATGTGGGAGTCCAGGTTGTTGTCGCAGCCCATGCGCTGGAAGACACAAAACGTACCACCATGTCAAATCAATGTCAATATGCAAATGGGGTTTGCTTGGCTTTTATTTCCTGATGTAATAACAACAATCTGGCTTGTTTGCTGTCCTACCCTGCAGACTCCCTCCACACAAATGTCAGAGCGTCCAGGGTGGCAAGGAGTTCCATCCTTAACGGTGGCACTGTGGCGGTAGACGAAGTTCTCTCCCTTGGGCACGCAGTTCAGCTCACAGGGGTTCTCGGCTGTCACGAGGAAAATAGCATCACTTCTTCTAAAACGTCCACATTTCTCAAACTAACGTCACAATATTCAACTCATTCGCACATTTTTTTTTTTTTTTTACATCCCCCAAAATTCCTACCTTTCCCAAAATTCAATTTTTTTCATGACAATCATCAAATTGAAAGGAATGGAAACATTGACACATGCAACTACTCTTGACTACTTTGTCAATTGTTATTCCAACTATTCACAAGTATTTTCCTCCTCGTTCCACATTTCCCAAATAATTTGATTGACCATTCCAACCTCAAAATTGTTCTAGTTTGGGACAATTGCTTTGCATTTTCTGTTTTGCTCATGTTAAAATCAGTGTTGCCAACTCCCCAGTAAGGAAAGTAGCTAGTGGCTGTCCTAAAAGTCACTAAAATGATGTCATTGCCTCATTTGCATAATCTCCAATTTGCATGTAATTGTGGGAGAGGCAAAAAGTGGGTTAAAAAAAAACCATACGCATGTTTAGAAGTACAGTACCAATTAACTTCTTTTTTTTATTTATTTTTTTTTTTTATTTTGCCTTTGAGATAGGCCATCACTTCTCAAAAATAATTTCATGATTTAAATGCATTGTCAAGACCCACATTGTATAAATCAAGCTTGTCTGGTATTGTAAAATGCTGGAATATCAAATGTAATCAAAAGAATGTTATGTGCAGTCTCCAGAACATCAGAAAAAGTAAACAGATTTGTTGCTAGTCGCCTTTAAGAAGGAAAAAAAAAAGTTGCCGAGAGGCTTTGAAAAGTCGCTAGATTTAGCGAGAAAGTTGCCAAGTTGGCATCACTGGTTAAAATGCTTAATTAGCATGCTAGCGTTTTAGCAATTGTCATCAGAAAAAGCACATAAATACAGAGTAAGATATAAAATAGTTAGCAATCACTCTGCTTAGAGCAATTCTCAAATTAGAAGTACAATTGAGTATTTTTTTTAAACTAATTTAACTTGTTTCTATGCATTCACACGTGATTTCGACAGAAATTACCCTGTTCTTATTATTTGTGTTATTAATAAAATGATTGATGGTAAACTTACCTCCGTAATAGGGCACCCATGTGTGACGGGACCCCTTGAAGTCAGTGCCATCGAACTGGGAGCACTGCTCCTCGCGGTAATCCTTGGTTCCCGCGGGACATTCCTGGATGCGCAAGTTAATATTGTTAATGTATCAGTAATATTAGACGCACCATTATTTTATTGGGTATGGCTGTGTTGGTTAAATATGCATTTGTTTACCTGAGTGTTACAGGCCAGGTAAGACTTGTCAGGTCCAACACAGTTGTAGCCTCCATCGTTCCTGTTTCAAGTGGGGGAAAAAAGGCAATTAGCATGCTAGTTAGCGCACTAGCTGCTAGTAGCTGTTCCACACATATGCTTAAAAAATGATTATTTAAGAATACAATTGAGATTTTTTTTCTCCAAATATATATATATATATATATATATATATATATATATATATATATATATATATATATATATATATAAAAGCAGTATTGTTAGAAATTAAAGTAAAGAAAATATATATTTTTTTTAAACTGAAAAAGAAATGTCCTCAAAATTAGAGATGATTATTGGATGTATAGGGCATATGAGTTCATGAGCCATAAATAAAGTAATTTAAGAGCACAAACCAAAATGATGACGTGCGACTTTTTAATATACCCCTCTCTGAGGTTTTTATCCCAGCCAAAATTGAAGAGATAGAAATAAAATGTACGCACACATTTCATCTACTCACAGACGACGCCCCAAAAAAGATGTATCTTGTTTGACTTGGACATTTTTCCTGCCAAGTGCGCGGCCGACGCCCGTGCCAACTCTACACGTACATACAGTGTGTGAGTGTAGGTGCAGCAAACTATTAATAACAAGAAAACTAAATGCATCAATTTAGGCATGGGTTCTTGAGACTTTTTTTGTGGGTTTACTCGTCTACCAAATTTCATGATGCTAAGTGAACCTGACTTTGCGGGCTGAATGGAAAAAGAAAAGAAAAAAATCTGTGCGCTACCGAGTTAAAAAGGCTGCTTTAAACCAAAATGGCAGGCTTCCTGTTTCTTTTCGGCCGTGACGTCATTCGACTTTTTTGTGTGTCTAGTCATGATAGACAAGCCTACTAAATTTCATGTTGCCAAATTCATCTGACTTAAGGGACAGATTTTTTTTTTTTTTTTAATCTAGTGTGCGTTTCAGAGTCAAACCAAAATGGCAGACTTCCTGTGTCTTTTTGGGCATGATTTCTTGAGACTTTTTGTGTATCTCATGATAAATATGCCTACCAAATTTTGCATTGCTAAGTGAAATTCGTTTTGGGGGCTTTTTATTTTTGTGTATATATATATATATTTTATTCAGAGTATCCTACCAACTTCTTCAAAGCAAAATGTCAGACTTCATGTATCTTTTTGGTCATGCCTTCTTAAGACTTTTTGGTTGGCTTCTTCATAATTAACATGCCTACAAAATTTTATGTAGATAAGTGAAATGACTTTGGGTGCCGACTTTTTAAAATGTTTTCATTAACTCATTCAATCCCAAAAACATGTAAACATGTTTTTTAATATTTTGTCCTTCCCTCCCAAAACGTGTTTACATATTTGTTTGTTTTTTTGTATGCAAGAGCACATCGAAGGCTTCGATGCAGCTTCTGACATGAAGAAGTGACTTACAGCAATGCTAGTTATCTTAGAAAACAGTCAGCAGGGGGCAGCAGAGTATAAGAAATCAGCCAGGGCCATGTTGCAACAAGCTCTTTTTGTCAATGTTTTTACCAGGAATGTGAATTTTGATGAAACCTATCTATATTCTAATGCTAATTGCTGCAAAACGGAAACAGATACATATTTTTTGATGATGAAAGAAGAGATACTAGTCTTTCTTTTGGTAGGTTCCATGTTTTATATTATTTATATATATGTTTTAATATTCTGTGGGCCTTGCAAAATCAGTCAAAATCCAGTAAAACAGCTGGGATCAAAGGAGGCTGCTTCAGTAAAAATGGCTGGGAGTGAATGAGTTACGTAAGCAAGCTACCTACTAAATAGCAGCTTCAAACAAAAACAAAAAATGCTCATTTTTCTGTGTATTTTTGGGCACGGCATATTGACACTTATTTTGTGGGTCTACTCATGATCCACAAAAGGTTCTACAGAAAGTTCACATGGCAAAGTGAAGCTGAATGTCCGATTCATTATTTATTTTAACCCAGAATGCGCTCTATAGAACCCAAACGACCACTTGAAACCAACGTGCCAGACTTGCCGTACCTGTGGGTGACGCAGCGTCTGCTCCTGATCATCACGCCACCGCCGCATGTCCGACTGCATGGTCCGTATGCACCCCATCCCTCCCAGTAGTCCTCAGCGGACACCTACGCACATACACACACACTTTTAAGACACTAGTCTCACACTTGATATGGGAGTTGTCGTATAAGTGTTACCAAAAGGGCTGGAGCCAAGACCAGCTGGAGGAGTAACAGAGGCAGCATCATCGTCGTAAATTAAGTCTTCCCTGGATGAGGTAAAAGTATGCACAGTATATATATGAAGGTCAATTCAACAGCCACAGTTTGAACATTAAAGAGTGTGATTCAAATGTAAGGGCGAAAAAAACTGTGGGCTACTTAGATAATGATTCACTTCACATGTATTTCACCTAAAAATGTAATCAAAATTGTACCAAAATAAAAACTGTAAAGCAAATAGTTCTACACGACAAAATGCAAAAGCAATGCACTAACAATTTAAATACAACTGAACTGTACTTCACAAATGAACGGTGCTGGAAAAAAAAAAAAAAGTTCAAGTTACTGCAACATTATGCACAATTCAGTGATTCTTTCATGTACTACTAGAGGTAAACATACCACACTTGGAAAACAATTCAATTTCTAGAGCATCAACAACCAAAGCTCTAAGACTTGGAACGTTGAATGTTTTACCAAAATAAAATTCACTTACATTAAAATATTTGTCATTTTTCACAGTCATGTCATACATGAAATATAAGATGACAGGAGGAAAAAGAACCTTTTCTTAGTTTTTTATTTTATTTATTTATTTTTTTATTAATGTTTCTGATTTAGTTTTAAACATATTTTACTTCCTTGACTGTTTTTATTTTTTCAAAGTTACATAAATCTTATTTTTGATCCTTAAATATCTCTTTTAAACTTCTTTTACTAACTATAAATTTCTTTTAAACCTTCACTTTATTTTACTAAATAATGTTTTAACCTTAAAACTTACATTTTGACTTAAACCTTCTCTCTATTTCATTCGGAACCCTTGAATTTATTCATTTTTAACCTTAAACATTTATTTAACCTCTTTTACTTTAATATATTCATATTATTTTACTTTCTTTCACTTCTATTGTATTTTTTTTTACCTGAATTTCTTTTTGCTATTTAATCTCAAATTTCTTTTATATGATCCTTTTTAACTTTCATATTTATTAAATTTGTTTCACTTTGCACTTTTGAAACTTTAAATTCTTTTACCTCCACAATATTTTATTTTTTCAACCTTGATTTGTCTTTTTAAACTTAAGTTTATTTTATTTACCTTAAATGTCTTATTTAACCTCTTTTACAGCATCAAATGTTACACTTTGAACGAGTTATTTGATCTTCTACTCACCCTCGCCTTTTTTTTTTTTTTAATCATGACTTTGAAATTTCTTTTACGTCTTCAAACATTTCGATGACTATTTTATTTTTGCAAATTTTAACGACCTAACACACACTTCCGGTTAACGTTGGTTCTTTTACTTTGTTTACATGTTTTACTTCCGTTCGTTTTCGTCGCTTCTACTTGACGTTAAATTCCTCCTCCTCCTCCTCCTCCTCCTCCCTTTTGCAACTTTCCGAAAAAGCGTTCCACGAACAGAACGTGTAGACTCGGTCAGTACTCACCGGGCTCGGTGCAGTCGAACTCTGTCTGGTTCCGAAGGTTTCTCGCTGCTGGACTCAGTCCGACAGATGAGTCCAAAAAGAGCCGCGGTGCCTTCATATATGCGGGGGGGGGTGGGATGAAGAGGTGTTGAGGAGGGAGTGGGGGGTTCGGGTGGGAGGACGAGGAGGGGTTTGATTTAGATTCGGGGCGGCGGGGGGCAGAGTTCGCACATGCGCATTGGATGCGCATTTAATTCCGCGGCCTTTTTTTTTTTTTTTTTTGGCAGAGGTGGCAAAAGTAATAAAGAGTGTTGATGCACACGATACAACTGAGTACAAATACTTCATTATTGTGAAATTTCAGCTATCTGTACTTGGCTTGCGTATCCTTTTGCTTTTACTCCCTATATTTATTAGCGATAACTGGACTTTCTACACATTTCGTCAAACAATATGTGAGTTGTGGCAATTATTAGCATATATATTGTATATAACTCGGGCCAAAAAACACACACTAAAAAGTCAGTATTTGAACACGAGTGAGTACACTCTTTATAGCATAAAAACATGAGGGGGAAAATAAAAATACAGTTACAAATAGTGTATATATAAACTCTACACACCATTATTCATTCAATTGTGACATGAAAAAAAAATGAGACCAATATATAAGTTCCCAAGAAATGTAACCATGAACCTGTACAACACAATTGACAAAAATATTTTTGGGGGTTGTGTAAAACCAAACAACTGTGATGTGGTTGCAGAAGTGCACACCCCCTCTTATAAGTGGGGATGTGGCTGTGTTCGGATTTAACCAGCCACGTTCAAACTCATGTAAAATACACCCGCCACCATTTAAACTATATGCCATATAAAACATATGCATGCATTTTAACCCGAAATAAAGCTCAGTTGTTCTAGTATGCTTTTCCTGATGTTTTTTTAAATCACATAAAAAACATCATTTGAAATTGTATTGGTCAATGACATCTTAAATGTGTGTATTATTTAAAACGAAAAGTGCTGGTCACCTCTGATTAACCGTAAATAAATATGTGCATTATTAAAAAAATAATAATTGCTGGTCACCTCCGATTAACCATAAATAAAGTTCAGATGTTATTGACTTTTTCTTGATTTTTTTTTTTTTCCACAAAAATGTTGGAATTTTTTTTGGAAGTAATTTTACTTGGTTTCATTTTTTTTTTTAAATCACCAAAACGTGATTTGAGCAGGGGTGTGTACACTTTTTATATGCACAACACGTAACAGCCCTCTGAGGGAAATCAGAACGCCGATGCGGTTACACTGGCTACTCAACTTAAGTATTTTGTACTTAGTTGCCACCGCTGTTCTTGGGTGCTTATTATGGCGCACGCGTAATAGCAGGCTGACACGCCAGCCCCACGACAACTTGGGACTGAGCCGGGATGATGAGCACATCTTCATCATCATATACAAGTACTGCATGTACTGTACTATCATTTATTCACGCCCACTTTGTCATTTGATTACAAGTTGACCAAAAGCCTCACTTTATATTTAAACGCCTCGCTTTTTATATTTCAAATAGCCGGCTTCTTTATGTTTAAACGGAGCGCAAACTACTAATTGGGTCGAGGCTCTCAAGGCCCAGGGGAGAATTTATTTTCAGACGCGAGGCGAACAAAAAGAGAACTTTTGAAATTGATATGTATCCATTTTCATGAGAGCCTGTTATGTAAAATAGATGGGATGCTGCTTTCTTTATATATAGTGTATTGACTAACTTAAATATTTTTTTTACCTTATTCATGGCTGACCTGGCCCATCTGGGTTTATTAAAAAAAATAAAAAAATTCAAAGCGCATCATGTTTGCGCTAAATGGTAGCCGATGCGTTGATTTACAACGGGAAAAGTCTAACTATGTCGAGGGCAAACTTTTATTTATGATGCTTCGATGGTGAGAAAATGCGCCATAACATAAAAAAGTCACAAAAATGCCTTTGTAAATTAATGACATGAAACAAACAAGTTCATAAATAAAACGCCAAACGTCCACTTTCAACGACGTAATGCACTCATATAATAACGGCATCGTTAATGAGGATGATTTCTAATATTGTGATGAGCTCATTTAGCAACATGAGAGGCTCGTAAGTGTTGCTAGACTACCAAAAACGCATCCCACCCAAAATATCGCAGACAATATTAATTTCTGTGTACTGTCTTACTGATTCAACATTCTTAAAACTCTTTAAAAAAAAAAAAATTCTGTGGACTGTTTTTGGTACCTTTTTCAGTGTAGATAAATTCTACAGTTATTAACTGCATCTTGACACTTAAAATTTCAATTTAAAAAAACATAAGAACTGTACGGTTCCAATTTCTCCTGAGACCAAGATGAACCTCTACCAAAGTGATGGAAAGTATGGACAGAAAAAAAGGACCTACTGATGATCCAAAACACGCAAAATCATGAGTGGCTGCTTCTGGAACGGGCTCACTATAGTCTTGATTGATGATGCAACTCATCCAAACTAATTGAGATCTTCATAATGCAATAAGACAATGATTACCCAAAACATATGCATGCATTTTACCTCCTGAAGAGAAGACTGAAAGGAGAAACATCAGAAACAAAGAACAACTGAAAGAGGCTGCAGTAAAGGCCTGGAAAAAAAAAACTTTCCAAAATGAAGAATGCAACAGTCTGGTGAAGTCAACAGGTGGCAGGCTTGAGCAGTTATTGCAATTATTCACTTTAAAATTAAGTTTATTTAATAATTTACATTTCAATACTTTTGCTCACTTTAAATATGTTCAAACAAAATGTGTTTCTATTTATTATTATTATTTATTTATTTATTTATTCATTTAGCTTGCCGTTCCAATACTTTTGGAGGGGACTGTACATATTCATCCATCTATTCATTCTATGTACCGCTTATCCTCATGTAAACTTATAAATATATAGCCTACAGTATATTTTCCCAGTTATGAATTTTCTCATGTCCCAATTTGTAACAACGAAGTGTTTGTGCGTGTCTCGATGAAAAGCTTAGAATGTATTTTATGGGCTTGTTGGTGTTTTTAAAAGGGCTTCCCAAAGTGACAATTTGGCTTTGCTTTTCACGATTAAGCAACATTAAACCTTCAACCAAGCCCTTTAATTAGCAGTTTTCCATCAAAATCAAAAGGGGCGGCACATCGAAGAGATTTTCGCTGTCGACTTTTGGTCCAAACGCGCACAAAAATAACGAAACGGGATTATTTGAGAATTTTAAAGAGGAAACGGCGAGTGTACACCCATTACTCTTAAAAAGAAGTCACCGAAAAAGAGACGCAATGAGCTGTTGTGTATAAATAAACATTGGCTGTAAAGCATAATTGTCACATTTTGTTGTGGATGCCGTTCAGAGAGGAGGAATGAGACCTCTCTTGACAGGATCATTACCAGTGTACCAGTCCAAACCACGTGTGTGTGCGCGTTTGTGTGTTTACGCCATGCACTTCTCAGCAGAATGGTTGAAAACCACGTTCCCCTCAAAAAAAATAAAAAAATAAAAAATCTTTTTCTCAAGGGCGGTGACTTGGAGCCAACATTTGCGAGTGTTAAAGCCTCCCACGCAGCAGCCAGTGGTGACGCGTGATTATAGCACACAATGTCAAGCAGGCTTTTTATAACACCGCTGATTGTATAGCGCAATATTCCCCCATCAGCGACTTTGGTTACGTTGCATTCGTGTGGAATTTTTTTTTGGAAAGAGTTGACCTTGGATCCTTCGAAAGAGAGAGAGAGAAAAAAAAAAGATTTCCATCCGTGCGTTGAACAGTGGCGATGCAAAACACGATCCAGTCACGGCTTGGAGTTGGCAGTTTACTGATTTATCACAAAATTCAGAAGATGTGAAAACGGCCAAGTTGTCGGCCATGTTTGACGGTTTGTACCGGCTGCTCAACACTCAAGACTCGGATGACAATTTAATCGCAGGTTGAATGATATTTTTGAGGCACTTTGCATTTTGGGATTCCAACGTGGAGAAGTTGACAACCCTGTCTCGAAGACGTGATCGCTAATTCGGCCAGTTGACAATTCCGAAATGGCGTCACAAGTTCACAACTCAAAATGGCGGTCTTACGATACATTCGAGGAGGGTTTGAAAGTCGGATTAATACTGCACTCGAGCATGGACGGAAGTCGGATATACTTTAGTTGTTTTTTCCCCCAGTTCCGACCTGAAAGCGTTGGAGGCGAAAGTATACAACCAAAATGGCGGATAGTGATAAATAGTTTTTTATTTTGGTCCTCAAAACTCATTTTGGCCTCCAGCAAACTTACCTTCTTGCAATTTTGCTTCATTTTTTTTTTACATCTTTTTTCCTAACCATACAGTTCAGTAGTTCAGTTTAATTTCATGCAAGGAGAAAGCGGCATACTGTCACCTACGTTGTGTCACGTGAAGTTATGTCGCATATTTATGAATGAAGAAAGCTATCTCGTTTTATACTCGAGTAAATCGTGTTTTACCATTCATGGTCCGTGGTCGCCATTGTAAAGTGACGTCGCTTGTAGTTCTTCGGTGAAGTCGGGGTCTTTCCCCCCCGACTACCCAAGTGGAATTTTCGAGTTCAAGGGAGCGTTGCAGTACACACTTCCTGGTTTGAACTCTCGACTTCCGACTATTCTCGAATGCAGCATTATTCCTCTCGGAGTGAACCAGTTTCGCCCAGTACAGCGTTTGAGGCAAATGTAAACATCAAAGATGAATTATTATTATTATTATCGACAAATTATTTTTTCTTCTGGTTAAAGCATCCATGATTCCAAATCACATTATGTCACGTGAACATATGCATTTGCCTCGAGCCTTGAGCTCGGAACTGACACAATCCGAGTGGGATAACTCTGATTTCCCATTTCCCTCGAATACAGCATTTTTTCTAGGTGAAACGCCGCTCTCCGCTTATTAAAAAGCATTGGATTTTGAATCGTTGTAATTTCATTTGTGAGGATTATTTTAATTTGAAAATGTGATAAAACATTTGACTACTGCAGTGTTTCTCAATTCTGGCCCTCAGGCCCCCCTAGCCAGCCTGTTTTCCATGTCTCCCAATTCCCAATGCAGCTGATTCCAATGACAGCTAATCAGCCAGCTCTGGAGAAGCCTGATAATGATCCTCACCTGCGTTGCAATTGGGAGACATGGAAAACAGGCTGGCTAGGGGGGCCTGAGGACCGGAATTGAAAAACACTGGACTACTGTAACAATTTGTATGCAAATTCTCAACCTCCAAGATGCAGTGACATTATGCTGTACCATGTCACAATCTTGCGCTATTTTTGGTGTAAAATGTCATTCAAGATGTTGTATTTTTGTGTCAAATCTCATGGGTACAGTGTGTAACGTATCATGATACCGCCATATTTTGGTGTGGAGTTTCACCATTTGGGAGGTAACGCGATAATCTACCGCACTACGATGAAATATTTTTTTATTGTAAAAAAAACAAAACAGTAATTGTGTGTTGCAAACACCAAAGAGGAAAAACAACCTTTGAAATTCAACAAGTTTATTGTGTTTTGCTTTCTTAAAGATTCTACACATTTTCCTTCAGTCCAATCCGCTCAGTTTGTGTGTGCGCTGCGATGGTGGTGCGGGATCACAGAGTATTTTTAGTTCTGTGCCCCAAAATAGCTGACCATCCACTTCCTTCGCCGGACGGCTACAAATAAAACCTTTCACAAGGCCTGGCGCAGCTTCTGCCATGTTGTTATATTCTCTCGAGTTTCCGCACCTTCTCTTTCCGTTCTCAGACGAGCGTCACGGACGTCCGCCTGGCTCGTCTGCGTTCAGAGCTGTCGCCTGAGCTTGTGGGCCTGGCGCTCCTTGGCATTGAAGGCGTACTTGGTGTCCTGGAGCTGTTCGATGAGTTCGCGGGCCTCGCGCATGTCTGCGGCCAGCTGTCCATACTTTTCCACCAGCTCCTGGTTCTCCCGCCGGAGTTCCACCACCAGCTGGCTCAGCTCGTCGTTCTGCCGGCCGCAGTGTGCCTTCAGTTGCTCCATCTCGGAGAGAGTGTCCTCCATGCGGCGAACCAGACCCTCCAGTTTGTCCTGGGACATCTTCGTATAGGCGACGTCCGCTCCGTTTTTTTTCCGGCTTCTGTCTCTTGAGACTGCGGTCGCCCACACAGGCGATTATTCTCACCTAATATCCTCTTCGTTCTTCCCAACACGCTAATCCCATTAGTGGATCTATCCTGGGTGATGTCGAGGCCTTAAGATGCCGCTTGCGATTATCCCCGACAGCTTGGGACATAGTCTACGTAAATTGCCTTGAAAGTCCCAAAAACTGACCAATTCTTGAAGAAATGCTGATATTACGCATTAATTGACACGATACACAAAATGATGAACTTTAACCCTATAATACCAAACATATATTAAATAGACGAACCCTGACATATATGAGCTGACACATGCATTGTACGAATAATCCATTAGAGGGCAGTATCACCCAGCAACCGTGCAAGATCGCCCAAATAAGAAAGGAGAGAACATGTACTTAATATTCGGAAATGTTCTTTCTGATTTTTAGAAATACTAATATGTTTGATATGTCTGTTTATTATTATTATATTTTTGACAGTTATAAATGTACAAATTTAAAGCATTATGACCCGGTGTATCAAATATGACACAAATAAAGTTATAAGTGGAAGTTGACTTTCAAAAAAATAAAAATATAAATTGTTTGTTCAAAAGGACCAATAAATACTCTCATTTATAAAGAATCAGAATTTTCTCTCAGATATTTCATGGATCAAGCTTTATAGGGTTAAAGCAACGGAAATTTAGCCATAAATGTCCTAAAAATTTATCTTTTTACAAAAAAAAAAAAGGGTTAACGATATTAAAAACGGACATAATAAATTTAAGACGGCTTCCAAAAGTCATAAAAATAGAGGTTCTTCAAAAGAAAAGGAAAAAAGTGTCTTCAAAACTGACTTGATGCCTTCCAAAACTCCTGAAAATGGATGCATTTTTGGAGGGCTTGAAATAGTGCTGAAAATTAAGGCTCCTACTGAACTTCTGCAAAAAAACAAGTCCCCAAAATGGATTTATCAACAAAACGCTTTTAAAGTGTCCTAAAAATTATCCTCCAAAAAACATGAACATTGAGCGTTCGACAAAAATATCTTCAAAGTTTTGAAAATTGACTGCCTCCAAAAAGTCCCAATAAAGGGCATATTTGAATAAAATGCCTTAAAAAAAATACTGAAAAATCAACATATTCAATTTAAAATGACTTCCAAAAGACCAGAGAATTCGGGTTTTTACAAAATAGACATATGACATTTTACTAAAATTTCCAAAAGTCCTCAAAATGGACATGTACGACAAAATGCATTAAGGAACACCTAAAAATGTACTTAAAATAAATAAATAAATAATATACTTACATATTAAAACTTCAAAAGCTCCTGAAAATTAATACATTTTCAATTGGTTTCCCAAAAGTCCTGATAATTCCGCTTGTTTGACATAAAAAGCCTTCCAAAAGTCTCAAAAATTGACTGATTAGACAAAAAAAAAAATAATAATTTAAAAAAAGCCATTAAAAGCATTTTATTTTATTTTTTTTAAACTAAGAGTGGCTTACAAATCCTAAACATTGAGGTGTCTACAGAATACCTTGAACGTTATGGAAATTAAAATATTCTACACAAAACGCCTTCAAAACCTCCTGAAAATAGACTTATTTAACAGCCAAAAGTTTCTACAAAAATGACTTAAGTTCTATATTCATGGACAGATTGTACTTTAAATGCCACCAATCAGTCTTGTCTTTTAAAAAGTCCCCCCCCCCCAAAAAGCTGTTGCCTTTAAATGCCTTCAAAAAGTCCAGAACAAGGAGATATTGTACAAATAATGCCTCAAAGTTTTCTTAAATTGCGGTATTCAACTAAAATGCTGTTTCGTAAAGTCCCATATTGATTGGAAGGTGAAAACAAAATAATTTCATTGATTTCAGTGATTGTTTATTAAAAAAACAAAAAACAAAAAAAAAACAAGTGAACACATTTGAACTTGCAAAAAGACATAACACGTTAAACGACACAAAATAAAGCCAAGTCAGCCCAAACTGTCCATCAAACAAAAACACATGTATGAGAAGAAAAAAGATGACATGGCGTCGTACGCATCACTAGTTATTATTATTCATATTCAAGCTGTTCAAAACTTCTGCGGCTCTTGGACTGGATGTGTGATGTAGTGCGTAAGGGGACTACTGTCCCAGCACTGTCACATTCACTGATACAAGCTGCCAAAAAAAAATCCGTCTCGGCATCACCTGTCAGACTTTTCACATCCAAATCCCGCAAAATTGCCGCAAGAGAAAACGCGGAATTTATTCGCCTTAGATTTTTACATCAAGCACACATTTTTACCCCCCAAACCTCCATTCCATGTTGGTTGACACAAACACAGAAAAGCTGCGGAAAACTTGGTTGCACAGTGGCACCCTTTACACCGCGATACCCTTACACGCAGATATTCCCTGGTCGACTGCGATATACCCTTTCATGCAGTACGGCTCTGGTACTACCAACAAAGTTGGAATATTCCCGTGCCAACTGGAGCTGGCAGTGACAAACTTTACATGTTGCTTCTGACATTGCAGAATACCCTTACATGCCGTTACGGCTCTCTGAAGCTGGGTTGATTTTGTTCACCCCCATTCTTTTTACACTGTAATGTGGAAAGAAAAGGTGACATTTTACACCCCTTTTCCAATGCGGGATACTGCCTCAGTTGACAGAAAAAAAAGGGGAAAAAAAAGAAAGAAAAAAAAAGACAGCTTTTGTGTGAAAGGGGCCATGAGATTTGGACTCTTCTCTCGAAGACCCTGTCGTTTGCTGGGAGGGAGCGAGTTGGACAGCTTGGCAGTCGCGGTGCTGAAAAGCGACTTCCTGGTGTCCCTGAGCAAGGCACCTGCTGCCCCGGCACCAGAAGAACCGGGAAGGCTCCGTCTCGGCATCAATTTTTAAAAAAAAGCTGGAAAAACAAACAAACATTCTCGCTGGGAGTCAATGAGAGTTTTGTGTTGCTAGCCTGAGACAGGAGTTGGATTAAAAATAATAATAATAATGTTTAAAAACCAAAACAAAAAAACAAAAAACAAAAAAAAAAACAGCGAGGAATGCCTTCCCTTCCTCTCAGCTGGAACAAACTAGTCATGTTATTTCCATCAGGAAAAAGTTTTTTTCCCTGCTAAATGTAGAACTGGTGAAGCGCCAGCTCGTCCATGAAGGGGCGCACCAGGTTGTCGGTGGCAAAGTAGAAGACCAAGCCGAAGAAGATGGAGATGGGCAGCGCCGGCAGCGCTTTCTTGAAGATGGCCAGCAGCAGCAGCGTCAGACACAAGCCCTGCGGGGAGGGAGAAAACCACACGCCACACGAGGGCGGGGGTGGGAGTGAGGGGGGGGCAGTTACGTCAAAAGCGGCGGCTTATTTACGACGGCGCCGCCGGGGGTGGAGCGCGGCTTTTGCGGCCCACTCACAATGAGGATGGCGACGAAGCAGGCCAGCGTGGTGTTCCAGTCGCCGCTGGCGGCGGCCGAGGCTTTTCCCACCAGCATGCTGTAGAAGATGAAGTCTCCCAGGCCCAGCTTGACGCCCCCTGGGGACGCAGCGGGGGCGTAGACATGACCGTGTGCGGGATATGATGACGGGACCCGCGTTCGCGCCACCCCGAGTCATTAAGCGTCCCTAGTTGCCCTCATCACGACTGCCCTTCATCCTGAATGTTGCCCCCCCCTCCATTTCGCCAACGCACATTTTTCACCGGACTAAAACTTGACTAGACTTAAACTCTCATTAAAGCAATACTTTAACTTACCGTACCTAGCCATTTTTGGCAGTCAAACATTAATATTTTGCCTATAATAAATTTGATATTTTCATTATTTTTCATATACAGTTAGTACCTTTAAATACACATTTTTCAACTTGCTGTCGACTGAAAATGACATCACAAGGGCTCAGGCAACCAATCACAGCTCAGCTTGTGAATGTCACATGACCAAACCTAGAAAACAGGTGAGGCTGTGATTTGTTACCTGAGCCCTTGTGATGTCATTCTCAGTCGACAGCAAGTTGCAAAATGTGTTTTTAAAGGTACTAATTGTACGTAAAAAATAATGATAGTATCAAATTAATTATAGACAAAATAGCCCACTATAATGGGCTAAATAAGTGAAGTATACCTTTAATAAACAATAACTGGAACTAAATCAGTATGCATTTTCGGCAAGATGAAAATGCTTAATAAAAACTGGACTGAAATTTTTGGGCATTTTAGTTCATGAACAAAAATGAGACGGAAATTACAATATATGATTTTGTAAAATGTGTCACTGTCACATGACCAGATTACAGTTTTGGAATTTTTCATTTTAGTTAGTTTTTATTTTGTTTTGAGTTTTCTTTTTTTAATTTAGTTAGTTTTAATTAGTTTTCATGGTGGTTCTGTTAGTTTTTATTAGTTTTAGTTGTTTAATAAATGCTTAGTTTTAGTTAGTTTCAGTATTAGTTTTAATTTTTTTTTTAAAACAAAATGTGCATTACTTGTGTGCAATATTTAATGGGATACTTCACTTATTTATAGCCCATTATAACAATAAAAAGTTATTATTTTGTCTAGAATTAATTTGATACTTTCATTATTTTTCAAGTACAATTAGTACATTTAAAAACACATTTTGTAACTTGCTGTTGACTGAAAAAAGCTCAGCTTGTGAATGTCACATGACCAATCCTAGAAAACAGGTGAGCTGTGAAATTATTATTTTTGATCATGATTAATCGTTTACATACCTGTTTTAAAATTTCAAATTGCCCCAAATCAGGAATTTCAGCTTCTCAACAAGACATTTCTGTAGCAGCCCGATTATTTGCGTTGTTCACTTTGGACAACAATGACCAATACTTTTGACCAAAGCCAATTCCTATGTTTGCAGTATTAAACGGTTTCCACTCACGCTCTTCGTCGTCATCGTCGACGGGCGGCCGGTCCGAGGGCATCTGCTGGATCTCCTGCCGGGTGTCCTCGGTGGACTGTATGTGCCCCAGCTGGTGCTCCTGGTGGCTCACCCAGGACGGCGTGAAGCCTCCGTTGTCACCCGACGGACTGGCTGGCGCCGCCAAGGCTGCGCACGGGCGTTTCGTTAGAGACGACGACGCGTGCAATCGGACGGGAGGCGGCGCTCACCTGCTTGCGGCTCGGGCTGAGGCGCCATCGTGTCGTCGGGGGTCCCCTTGGGCCACGCGTCCGTGTCGGCCATGTTGACGAGCCACACCATGGTTGCTGCGGGGAGGAGGAAAAAGTTCACATTCTTCCTGCGTTATTTCTATAAGACGCCAGCCTGGCTGCCGGCGTGAAATGTTCTAATCTGGGCTTTTGCGTGTTCTTCCTGTGTTGATGTGGCTTCCACCCACATGCCAAAAACACGCATGATATGTACCCCGAGGTTACTACACTGAAACATATGTCCACATGTGTTATCATGAACCCTAAATGGTTGTTAACTACGTGAACACGTCTGAGGTTATGGCTCGAAAGCAAGTGTGGGGAAAATGCGGCATGTGGGTCACGTATGACCCCCACGACTCCTTATTCAATGTGGAAAAAGGAAACGTGCAACATTGTCATAGTTTTTCATACATTTAGCATGGCCATCAGAGAATGGAGTCCAATTAGAACAAAACACAACATCATCATCATCATCATCATCATCGTGCCGTTTTACTCCAGACCAGATCCAGATTGCACATTTTTTTTTGTAAACGCAACAAGGAAGATCTGGTTACTGATGTTCACATGCTTCTATTTCTGTCTAATCTTACCCAATTTGAACAAAAGCTGCTAAGTGAAGTCACAACGTGGTTAATCTGGATCTGAACCGGATTGGCCATTTTGCAGCAGTGTAAACGCAACATATCAAAAACCATTTAACATGTTCAGTATCTTATTGTTCTGCCACATTACAGTGACATGTTTTTTTGTTTTTTTGTTAATCCAGATTTGATCCAGATTGCACTTTTTGTACCGGTGTAAATCCCGTTTACTGTAACTTGTTTGCCATCCATCAGATCATGTGATTTTTGCACTTGTGAATGAGTTATAGTTATCCCTCATTTCTACAAAGGTGACAAATGATGTGAAGTAATTTCCAAATTTGTATTGTATTATTTATTAAAACTTTCATACTTATACTGTAATACCGTATACAATGTACACATGTGAAGTGCAAATATCCTTTTTGTACACTTGGGCTCATCATTATCACATTCTCCACTACGGTCATGTGACACTGGAGATGTCCCTGCCTTTCAAAAGCAAGCCTGGCCTGCTGAATAACATTGAAGTGACCATATGAGGAGGTACTGATAGTCGTCTGTTTACGGGCTTTAGCTTTAGCCATGACGTCATCTGTCGAGGCCGTCTGCAGGTTGGCAAAATTGTGTGTTGTGTTTACTGTATTTTTGTTAGCTTTAGCTCAAGGAGAAGATTGAAAGAGCACCAGCAGCTGTTTCCGTTCTCCATCTTAACCTTAACCACATGTTATGGATTACAATTTTTTTTCTCACTAGTGGTGGCTAAAATGAAGATTATATAGATATTTGTATCTTTTTCCGTTCTGCAGCAATTAGCTACGCTGTATGTAGCTTCGCTTCATCATTATTCACAAATCTATTTAGTAAGGGTGTCACGATTTCGATTTTTTATCGAAATCGATCGAAATTACGTCACGATTTCGAGCATCGAAATAGAAGAGAGGACACACGATTCAATGCCCCGTACCCCCCCCGTAACTATTTCATCCTCATTTACAGTGAAACTTCCACACACTTCAGCTCGCGCGAAACGCCAGATCCATAGGTCTATTTATAGCAGCAGACCTGCAGCCTTGGAAAACGCTGGATTCAAACATTTAATTAGTGTACTTGAACCACGCTACAGTATGCCCAGCAACTGTAAATGTTGGGATATAGTTTGTTCAGGCTGTATTTGTTCCATGACTTTGGATACAATATATTTTTTGTTGTTGTTGCACATTATTTTAAGAGGAACGCACAGCACACTGTTGTAACCAAAAACAGTCAATAGATGGCAGGCACCCACTGTGACTTTTTGTTTTTGTTTTTTTATTTTTTATTTTACACTTCAGTAAGAACAAGACGGTTAACTTTATATTGTAAATAAATTCTTTGAATTTGATCATTCCTGCCTAATGTCAATTATCATATATTACATAAATTTACACAAAAATAATATGGAAATTGCATCACCTATATGTAGCCGATCTTTTGAAATAAGATTTACTGTACAATGAATAGAACCAATGATCATAGACTAGCCTTAGCCTACAGAAGCATATGCCTCTGTGTTATAAAGTGGGGGAGCGGAAAAAAAAAAAAAAAAAAAAAAAAAAATCGAAAAAAAAAATCGAATCGTGACCCCAAAATCGAAATTTAAATCGAATCGTGGAGTTGGCGAATCGTGACACCCCTACTATTTAGAATTCTAAGCAATTGAGCTTTTTTTTCAACATGTCCCTGGTTGATATCCTTTGCTCTGCTGCCACCTGCTGGCCGTTTGTGTAATGACTACTATTTCTTCAACCGTTCTTTACAGTTGAGACTTCATCAAAGACTTCTGTATGCTATAGCATAAAAAAAAATGTATAAATCTTTGTGACACTTAAAACATTTAAAATACAATGTATTTATATGTTTTTTGGGAACAAATTAGTTAATTATGATTTCAATATCAATAAAAACAGCTATGGTTATTTTTTTTCCGTAATCACCCAGCCATAGTGTCATGATATGTACTTTAGGTGTATAAAAAAAATAAAAATAAAAAGTAAAAAAAAATAAAAATAAAAATAAAAAAAGGCCTTACATGAGTAGATGAGGGCAGGAAAAATGGGCTCATTCCTCTCCTGAGCCGTCTCCACCAAGATCCTCAGAGGGCCTTTGGGACACAGCACCGCCAACAGATCTGAAAACAGAAATGGTCATGAAACGGATGGTGGGTAAAAATTTCATGCCAGGTGGGTTGACTCAAGGTAGGTCATACACACCGTAGACGGATATAACGGCGAGTATGAGCCAGGCGGTCCATTCGGGCAGGTACTTGATGAAGACCAGCGCCATGAGAGCACTGATCATGATGAGGTAGGCCTGCTGGAGGCGCAGCGGCCCCTTCCAGTGGATGCACATCATGCCCACCACGCCGAAGTTCCACACGATGACCGCCAGCGTCATGTAGTCCATGGCCACGTTGTAGGTTTTGAACACCTCCCTGGCGGCGGCGTGCAGAGGGCAGGGACGTAAGATGATGTTGGATAGAGGAAGAGTGAAATGAGAGGGGGGAGAGGGGAGGGGGCTTACTTGAGGTAGATGTAGGAGAAGAAGAAGAGCAGGAGCAAGGAGGAGATGAAGAGCCAGCCTTGGATCACCTAAGGAAAAACAAGTCAAGTTTTAATATTGCCAGCCGAAAAGTTTTTTCTGCTTCTGCTGTTTTGAAGTTAAAAGCCCCTTTCACACTGCCTGGAATCGATACGGGATAATTTTGAGATCATTTCACAAATTCTTAATTTAAGGAGACTATAGCTGGAATTTCATGATTTAAAAAAAAAAATACTTTCATGGCAGAAAAGGTTCATTAGTATTACTTTACAATATTCTTTTTTTTTTTTTTTTGTAGGAGAATAAAATTGTACTATTACAAGAAAGTCATAATTTGACAAGGAAAAAAGTTCCAATTTAAAGGAGAAACAAGACACTATTTTATGGGGGGGGAAATATTGTAGAACAATAAAATTGCACTATTATGGGGAAAAGGCATGACTTTAGCCAAATAGGAATGAAGTTTTACTTTAAATTTTATTTTAGGTGCAGAAAAAAAAACTGTTTTATGACAGAGGAAAATGTACCCGTCGAGGAATACAATTTTATTATTATTATTACTAAAACATTTTTTTGGGGCTGAAAAAAGTAAACACTTTACTAGAACAGAAAAGTTGTACATTTACAAGGGACTTTTTTTAATGAGTTAAAAAAGAAGAAGTCAGCTTTACTCAGAAATTCTAATTTTACATAAACTTGTGGTTTTACAAGAATTCTACAGAAGCCATTTTACGAGATTTTTAATTTTAAGACTACAATTGTACTATTAATACAACACAAGTCTAATTTCAGCTAAAAAAAAAAATCAATTTTTAGTAATTTTAAGAGACTAAAATCACTGTTGTTACAAGAGAGAAATAGCCATAATTTCAGACAAAAAGGGGAAAAAAAGCCCATATCATACATTTATGAGAAAAATATAGTCCAAATGAAGCAGAAAAAATATATATTGATGAAAGAAATATGATTTTAGGAAAAGAAGCTGTACTTTTACAACGAGACAATTTAAAAAAAATATTTTTTGTTGAAATGGTCTTAATTTTACAAGAATGGTTGGTTTATATTACAAGGTGTATTTTTTTAATCAAAACCACATTTTAGTAGGTATAAAGAAACCAATGCTTTTTTTTTTTTTTTGCTGCGTCTCAGCGTGAATGTGTCGGGCGTGACGTACCCTGTAGCAACGGTACTTGTAGAGCAGCACCAGCACCAGCGTCATGACGATGATGACGGTGATCATGATGGTGGCGTTGAGGATGGAGTTCAGCGCCCGCTGGCCCACCGTGTCCGTATCCTCCGGGAACGGCGTGTAGATCCTGGCGGGTAGTTTATTTTAGTTTAGTTTATTCATTTTTTCCTTTCGGACACATTACAGTTTACATCAATCACATCACATCATTTGCAACATTGACATCCGAAAGAAGGGCTGACGGGTGGAAGCCGAAGCTTATTCGAGACCCGTCCCCATCGACCCATTACTATAACACATCAATCATATACATTAAACATCATCGTGATAATATAGTCACTAAAAAATGGCCAAATTGAGCTGAAAATGTTTGGTGAGTGCAGTGGTTCTCAAACTGTGAGGGTCAGCAAAATAATAGTAACATAACATTCTTTAACAAGAAAACACCTCATAAATCAATTACTCTTCCCCACTTTAAGTTTAGGCCAATTAAAACTCTGATATGATTGTGGCGAATTACATAAATACGACATCATCATGAATTAAGCATTCTTTTACAAGTATTATTACAAAATTAGAGTAATATATATTTCTAGAACTAAGAGCGTATTATTACAGGAGGAAAATATTTTTTTCCCAGAAAAAAAAAAAGATAATATATTATTGCCTTTGTTCTTGAACATTCGTTTTTGTTCTTGAACACAAAACCATTGATAATCAAATATAAGTTTGTTATTGGAGCATTTTTACTTCTTCTGGTCAACAGGTACGTTTTTAATGGCTATTTTTTTAATTATTTAATGCTATTTAATTGCTTTTTATTGCTATTTGGGGGTACAAATAATAATTATGTTTACTTAGCATTAGGATTATGAGGGGGTCCTTATTTTTTTCCCCCCTACACTGGAAAAGTTTGAGAACCCATGGGATAGAGCATGAAATGTTGCAATGGCGCCACCAAGTGGCCGCACCAGTTCTGTGTCCACTCACAGCCTCTGCCCGTCGTTCTGCGTGTAGAAGCTGACCGACTTGATGGTCGCCACGACGACTACCATGCATAGCGTCACGGGGACGAAGAGCATGATGACGTGCTTGGCGCCGTACTTGAGCGTCAACTCCTCGTCATCCTCCTCATCGGCCTCCGCCACGCGGGGCGGCCTGGCGGAGGGGGGCTGGCCGTTCTGCTCCGGACCCCCAGACCCTCCCCCTGAGCCCCCCCTGGACCGAACTCTGGTGGTCCCGTCGTCTTGGTGCTGCTCGGTGCTACCGTTGTGCTCTTGTTGGTCCTGGAAACGATGCAATAAATCCATGGAAAGCAAGTCACAAGTTTGCCAGGTTTATTACCAAATCTGGCCACATGCAAAAGAAGCGCAAGAGTAACGGTTACAAGAGCAACTATTGCTAAAATGGGTGTCTTGTTGTGCGAGGGACGTAACATTTGCTGAAGTACAAGACAGACGTGTCTGAACTCGACGATGCCTACAAATAAACATGAAGCGAGCGTTTATGTCTAACTGTGTTTGTGAGAGAGAGAGAGAGCAAGTGATTATGTTCAAGCATTGCTACTGTAAATCAAATTACTCCAGAACGGTGCTTATAAAATTGGACTTTGACTGTGCATGCACGGCCACACCTTTATATGTACGAGATACACAAACATTGTGACATACACACACCCGGTCGCACATGTTGCAAGTCTGTATGAAGCAATCCTTTTCCTTCCGTTTGACACTCACCACGTTGTTTTCCACGTCTTGAGTATCGCTGGCCATGTTGAGACGCGCCGCCGCTGGTCCTCACATGCACGGCTAATGATGACGAAGTCGTCGTTGCCCTGATGGGAGACGAAAAGGCGCAGGATTGTGTCAACAGTGACGACAGTTTCACGGATCATTAACAGCGAACACATCCATTAAATAGTGGCAAGCATGAGGAAGTGAATAAAAGGAAGTATTTGGGTCACATAAGACTAAATAATAACAATTCAAGGAAAACACAGTCACAGCTAAAACAAGTAACAAGATGACAATAAAGTCATAATTTTACCTTGAACAGTCACAATTTTAGTATGAAGAGACTTTTTTTTAAACAGAAAAAATACCTACAATTACATATAACATTTGGAAGATTAAATTAGATTTTTTTTTTTTTTTTTTTTGGTGACTACTAAACAGTTTTTGACAATGAAACCATGGAAGTGTACTATTTTTACAAGGTCATGTCAAAATTTCTGTCTTAAATATTGCCTAGTTTGATGGCTCATGCTACGTTGTAAAATTCTTATTTTAAGGATTGTGATTTAACTGACCTGATCAGGCCTATCGCGTCACTATATGGGGCCCACATAAGCAAATAATGTGCGTCATCGTCTACTGGCTAATATCTGTGACTTTGAGTGTGTGTGGCTTTAAATTGAGGGTCATGCCCTGGTGAGTTATGTGGGAGTCAACAAATAAAAGTTGGCTGTTGTGAGCTAAGATTAGTGGTTGGCTATTAGGCCTAGCTGACTAAACGTTAGCCAGTCTTTGTGTTGTTGAGTGCCCGCCTGGGCATCAGTTGTGGATGTAGCAGCTCAATGCATGAATGTGTTATTACGTGTTTATTTTGCCATTTGTTCAATGAAATGTTACTAATGAGCAGTGGTAAGCTATATAAAAAAAATTGTTGACATATAATGCTATGAAACTATACAGTAACTTTTTTTCTGTGTTTATACTCTATAGTGCCATTTTACTTGATTGAAAATACACCAAATATATTTTTTATATTGCAAATCGAAGGAGAAAAAAAAAAAATCTATTGTATTTTATGTCCAGACCAGTTTGGCTACAATAACAAATGTTCAGTTAGCGTATGTAAATATTTGGTCCCTTCTGAGCACCACATCACCATGGGGACGAAATGCTTGCCACAAACAACAAACATTGGACAAGTTAGGACGTCTGCAAGCATCTACTATGTTGTTATCGTTTAGCCGAGCCGCTAATGCCAGTCAGTTAGCAACAATGACATAGCGGCACTACAAGCAGCAGCGGCCGCCCGCGCCAGCTAGTGAATATTTACACGTATAACGTCTCAGTGTGAATGCCGTTCCCCAAGAAAAGGCTTCAAATAATTGAAACTTACCGTCAACAAACGGAGAAGGACGAATTGGGCGTTGTGGACAAACTGAGTAGGTAAATAAATATGGGCACTGAACCGGGGTACTTTCCCTTCTTTGTTCTTCCTGTTCTCTGTCAGCCTACTTCCGGGATGTGCTGTCGAAATCCGCCTCCCCTGCATTTTGGCTTACGGGTTTAGTTCCGCCTTAAAACAAACGATCAATAAACAATTACTTAAAAAAAAAAACTATTCAATATAAATATAGTAAAAATTCAAACGTTGTA
Source organism: Festucalex cinctus (assembly GCF_051991245.1). Lineage (NCBI taxonomy): Eukaryota > Metazoa > Chordata > Actinopteri > Syngnathiformes > Syngnathidae > Festucalex > Festucalex cinctus. Next base: position 13,639,820 of record NC_135422.1, on the reverse strand, counting down.
TCGGACTTCTGTATAAAAGGTCGATTCGTCGGTTCTGACTACTGTACTCACACCCCCCAAAAACAAAAGACATGCTAATAATGCTATGCATATTTTCACGTTATATCAGAATTAAATATGTTATTATACAAATATTGTTAGAAACTTGGTTTTACGAAAAGAAAAACTGTTTTTTTGTTTTTTTTTAAATTGTATTTATTTATGCGTGAGTTCAGAGGACAACTTTTCATTGATGGCTACTTCCGAAAAATAAAATAAAATAAAATAAAATAAAATAAAATAAAATAAAATAAAATAAAATAAAATAAAATAAAATAAAATAAAATAAAATAAAATAAAGACTACTTCCTGGGTCCTGCACATACCCCCAGCAACCGTCTTAATAATCTTGACAGGATAAAGACGTGGGGTTTACCTGCAAACTATTTGATTCAGAATGGGGTATATAACACGGAAGAAGCGGGACTGTTTTTTGGACAACAGTTTGTTTCCGGTTCGTTTTGCGACGTGAGGCTGCGTCAAAAATACTTGTGCTTCTGACTTTGTGCCCTGGGTTGCGCGTTCGCAACGCGGACTGGAAATAAACTGATATGCAAAAATCACGTCCCGCCTCTTCCTTGGCATATACCCCATAAAGGGTCATTTAAAATTATTCACGTGAGTGCAAAGTTGTGGCTATTGCCAGATTAAAGATCTTCTGCAGCGGTTTAAAAAAAAAAAAGACATCGATACTGATTGTTGTTTTTGTTCAAGTTTTGATTTCGAATTGCCCATTTTATGCAAAATTACATATTGACAGTTTTATTTTCATTTTTACAGGACCACACCTTTCCCTTTTATGGAAGCGTGCTCTGAAAATGTATTGTCTCATTTGTTTGGCTTCACCAACTATAGCACTAATTTAAAAAAATAAAATAAAAAATAAAAAACAACTTTTGCATATTTGAAAATGAAGACAAACAATATATTGGGACTACGGAACACTCCACAAATTTGAACGCACATAAACTGTAAATTTGCGCCCCCTGGCGATTGTATTTGTTCGAAATACAATTTAAAACGCCCATGAAACGTTAACAACTTAACAATTCTGAACACATTCATTGATGATTAAACATAAAAAAAATCTAATTTACATAAAGTTACATTTAAAACAGAGCTGGGTTCTTCAAACAGTTGTGTCGGTTTTTTTTTTTTTTTTTTCCTTCTTAAACATTGTGCTTCCGGTTCAGAGGTCAACTCGTCCGAGCAACTGCGGCAGAGACGCGACGCGGATCGACAAACCTTTACAAAACCGACCCCAAACCACATTCAAAGCATGGTATGTGGGATGCTCAATAAATGAATTTTCGTTTCAAGTGGTAGCCGTGAACGTTTTACCCGGTCCTATATTTTTATTGCGTATTTTTAAATCAGTATAATGGGCGCCGCTTGCTAGCTTTTGGCTAAAAGTTAGCATCAACATGGGCATGTGAATCATGTGAAACCTTTGATGAATTAACAGCAGGCGACTGCACTTTCATGTTTTGGAATAAATAAATAACCATTCTCACAAAAAGTCATTTTATCACTGAAGTTGAGAATGTTTGCCAAGTTATTCATTTTCTCCATTGTGTACTTAAGGTTAATCTCAACTTGTACCATTTTCTTGGAATTTATAAGCATCACGCGTCCATTTCTGATTTAATTTCAGTATTACTGTACCAAGACACCGAATTGCACTCAGCCGAACATTATTGTAGCTGCAACTTTGTTTCCCTTTTTTAAAAAAATTATTATCATCAAATGTGTATGACACTTGGTTACTGCTTTCTATAGTCTCACACCATCCTGCTGGTGCAACCTACCAAGCGGCCCGAGGGAAGAACGTATGCCGACTACGAGTCTGTCAACGAGTGCATGGAAGGTAAAGTGATCATTGTTATACTATGGTGAAACAAGTTGCGGTCACATTTCTGTAATTGTATACAGTGTTGGTGTTTTTTGCGCGAACATGTTTAAAGGGACGCTTTTAATAAGCGTAAATGTGTAAAAGTATGCAGCTGTAGTAATAGTAGTAGAAAAAAAATGTGCCAATTGCAGTAAAACCCCTCTGTCTTGTATAAAAAGGTGTGTGCAAGATGTACGAGGAGCATCTGAAGAGGATGAACCCCAACAGTCCGTCCATCACGTATGACATCAGCCAGCTTTTTGACTTCATCGATGACCTGGCGGATCTCAGCTGTCTGGTGTAAGCATGGCAAAAAGGCTCACAATTCATGAATTCACATTTGTTTGTCAGTGCTAAAGTGTTCGTCTCATGAGACGACAAAAAGTTTCTATTTTAGGAGAATTCAGTCGCAATTTAAGAGTACTAAAGGAATGAAAATGAAGTTAGAAAGAGTGGTAATTATGGTACAGTTTGTTCAAATATGACCTAACCCAATTCGATTGGACATTCAAATACTCAAAGCGCACTACTTACTTTACATTTTAAGGTTTATGTCTAAAATTTTGTGTTACTGACTCCCATATAACATGAGAGCCCACTGAACTTTGTTGGTCAGGTACCGCGCCGACACGCAGACGTACCAGCCCAACAACAAGGACTGGATCAAGGAGAAGATCTACGTGCTACTGCGACGTCAGGCCCAGCAGGCCGCCAACTGAAAGGGGCGGGGGCTGGCCACGCGTCCTCTTGTCGCTTCTTTTCATATACCCCAGTGTTCGTTGTTGACTTTTGTTTCCCCACTTGAACGAAGGCATATTTTGTATTTTAAAGGTTTGCGTTACAAATAAAGATTTCAATTACATTATGAACAAAACTGTCATACATTCACATTGGTTTGTTTAGTGTGAGAAATTATGCAAAAAGAAGTCATTAGTTCCACAAAAGAATCAGAGAAATACTGCAGTGCTACAAGAGAAAATATATTTTTTTTTACGACGTTACAATTTGTCAATTTTTATTTATTTATGGAGCTGTAGCTTTTGAGCAGATTGGGTTACTATTATGCAAGAATCTGTTTTCTGGATCCAGCAGATTGGGTTGAAGATTCGATTTAGGTGGCTGAAGCCAAAAATCTCATCCAAATGACTTGCTGTTAGGAAAGTTGCTTCTTCTGACAAAATTGTGATTTTCAACAATACTAATCGCCCAGTAAACTATTTCCTAGTAGCATTAACTCATCAATATGGGACA